>NC_062965.1:17404192-17531536 GCF_023119035.1 Salvia hispanica | reverse complement strand
GCACAAGAATCACGAGAAAGACAATTCACTTTGAACATCATTATCGAAAGAATGTGCTTTTTCGGGATACTCGGCCTTTTCTTATTTCATATGACCTAGCTGATATGCCCTGACATGGTTACGTCGGTTTTTACTACATTGGCATAGATTTTTCACATGCAAAGACCGCAACATTACAAACATACGAAGCCACATTTTTTCTTGGCTTTGAAAAGACACATAGAACCTCGGCAAATCTTCGTACGGCCTTATACGGCTTCCCCATCTTGCTCATTTTCAAAACTGATACAAGATATCAAATTATAGCACGGATCGGATCATATCTCATTAATCCTTTAGAGGTGAGCACATAACCATTTCAAACTTGAGCAAGCGGTACGATACCGAGAATTTCACATTTCTTGTCATCGGCCATTGTCTGAAAGTCTTGAGTTACAAGTTTATTTCAGGAAAACACTTGTAAAAGGACTTGTGATAAGTACATCCGAGAATCACACGACGATCATTTGAAGTGAAGGGACATACGAGAAGAGGCATTCACAAATTGAGGTCATGCGAATCATTGACATTGTCATAAGTAGCAACATTAACGAGGGTTTCAGCTTTGGGGATTGTTAGGAAACTTATTCTTCTTGGGTTTGATCATGACTCTCTGCTTGCATAGTGCCCAACATCACCACGGTTGAAACAGCACATAGGTTTAGGATCTTTGGCTTACAGACACAGACCTAGAATTTTCCTAGAGTTTGAGGAATTGCAAGAACCCTTTGCGGCTCATTGCTTACCTCTAGATTTAGATATTTCCCTCTATTTATCGACACGCCTTCCCAACATTAACATCGTGACCACTCACACAAGCGGTGCTGAATTTCGGGAGCTAGCAATCGGGTCTAGAGAGACGATGCTAAATGCTTAATAGCGTAGCTTTCATCGCTATAGAATTCGGGTATGGCATTGTCGGTATGCTTGTGTATTCATCTATTGTTTTATCTTTGACCTCTTAATGTCTGAACTAAGCTTACGGAAACCTATCCACATTGTCATCAATATCTTTAGCAAGATCAGCTTAAATTTGAGCGAGTTTTCAAGCAAATACATTACGGAAGACATAGAGTTTCGGTATACGAGTATCAGTAATTTCCACATTTAAGCGGCCAGATTCCTCATGATCAACTTTCTAATCACAGAATCAGATAGATTTAACACAATGGAAGCCCTAGCCAGATCATTCATCTCATCAATTTTATCTTTGGCGAGTATCCTCGGGTAAGTACCATCCCAAACAACTTTTAACACTTTTGTTGAATCAAAACACATTTCTTTTTCTATTTCCAAAAGAAAATCTTTTTAACCATTAAAAGAACCAAAAGGGTTAACCATTTTACAAAAAAAATTTGCAACCAGAAAAAAGCAAAAATGAAACAAAAACCCTTTAACCGGGGAGACATACCCCCAACACAAAAACAGACCAAGAGCTTTCACACAAAAAAGGGATCAAACCCTGATCCAGAAACGGCCCAAGGCTATCCCCGCAATACTCCTTTTGAGGCGCGGGGCCCGGGGCGACAAGTGCTGGTGGTCAAGCGAACCCGGATCCGAGCACAAAAACCCCAAGCAACAGGAAAAGCCGAAGCCCTAAGTTTTGCAGGGGTTTGTCTACCGAAACAAAACCCCAACCTATTTTGCCTAAAGAAACTTAACGAAGGATATCCAATTTGGTAACCCCCTCTCGAAGGATGATTCCATTTGCCCACCCCCTTTGCGACTCGGCGTTTTTGAAAACCCCCCGCTCGATCCCCTTTGGAATTTTAGTCTAGAACTAATTCGAGACCTTTTTGTTCGACAAGAGAGCTCAGCCAAGCTCTACCCACGCGGCTGTTTACACAAGTAATACAACTAAGATTACAACGAATCTAGTTCTAACTATTACAAGGTCTTGAAGTCAACCCACTCCACTCTCTCGCTTGCCTCCACTCAAGAACCAGTTAGTAACACTAGAAAGATCCTCTCGGATCGAACACAGAACTACTAGGCAAGGTAAAAAAAGAGATCAAAGAATCTTGCCGAACCCGTCACAACAAAAACTGATCTATTCTTCCGGAACTAGACCCAAAGGAGCACCAATGGATTTGATAGAGTTAACCCTCGGACCACCAAAACCTCCACTAATAAAACCCCCTACACTTTAGATCCAGTTCCACCGAACAAATCTCCACACGGCCTTCAAGTTCTCACAAACCCTAGTTCCCTCCCATACAAGCAATCGAAGAGATTGCTTCACCCAATCGACAAAAGATCTACCACTCAAAGAACCATGGAAGATCACCAAGAGAGGGCCCGGAAGATCATCGGAGAAGAAGGAAGAGAAGAGAAAAAGCTAAAGTCGAAGAGTAGAGAGAGAAAAGTGAAGATGAAGGGAATGAGACGGCTCACCACACCATTATTATTATTATTATTATTATTATTATTATTATTTTTATTATTATTATTATTATTATTAATACTTCACTGATTTTTTTTTCTATCTATTTCACTTTTAAACCCAAATTTTTTTTGTTATTTTCTATCGAGAGATTATTTTCTTTAATGAAATATTACATAGATTTGCGAAATAGAACCGAGATGATTGATGAATGATAGTATCTTCTTAATTGTGTACAAAAACACTAATATTTGATCGTGTGACATCATACAGACTTAGTAAAATTCTACTTAATTCCATAAGCACTATTCCCTCCGTCCCTCTAGTAGATGCAATTTTTTTTGACGATCCCAACACTGGAATACTTTGCTCGTTTCTGAAAAAGTTCAAGGGGTCAACTTTCGTCTTCACACGAACCAATCTCCTAAAATTATTCTTAAAATATTTAAGCCCCCAAACACTAGCTTGATCGTAGCTTGTATTCCCAGCTTCGTTGTTTCTTCCGATATCAAGATCCCTATAGTTGAAGTAAGCGTCCCGGATTCTGGGTGACGTGGCGTGCCATGTAGCATAGAGCCCCCTAATCCAACGAATACCGCTTCCGATTCATTGAGGTTTAACCACACCACTGCATAATGGATCATGAATATATTCCCTCTCCGATGAGGAACGGGTTTCCTCGTCGTAGGGTGTTCAGAACTCCCCGTACGGACTGAACTGCGGCTAGAACCTTCTTCTTGTAGAAGGAAGTTCCATATCTCCAGGAAGAAGGTCACGGGCCCCACCGAGGTATAGCGACGTGAATGAGGCGGCGACTGTTAGGTTTCCGGTGGCCGGAGAGTTGGTAGGGTTTAGGAAGAGTCTGAGGAGGAGATTCTCGTCGACTTTATCGGCGATGTGTTGCCATTTATCGACTAGCTCCGTCGCGTTTTCCTCCAGCGTTCGTGTCACGTTGAAGACGTGATGTTCTCGCACGGTGACTAGCGTCACCGTGAAATCTAACACGATCCGAAGCTGGTCCCTCCGCCGCCTCTGATTGCCCAGAACAAATCCTCTCCCATGCTTTTTTGTTTAGGATTTGGCCATCTGCGTTGATGAGGGTAGCGTCGACGATATGATCGGCGGCGATAGAGTGTTTCCGTGAGATCATGCTGTACCCTCCGCCACTAAAGTGACCGCCGACGCCGACGGTGGGGCAGACGCCGGCAGGGAAAGCGAGGGTCCTGCTTGTGCGGGAGATTGCGTAGTAAAGCTGGCCAAGGGTTGCGCTCGACCTCCACGCGCTGGCTTCGCCTTCTCGTCGATTGAAACCGATCGGAAGTTTCTCATGTCGATGATCACAAAGGGGCCGACGCGGAGGCGTAGGAGAGGCCTCGTAGTCGGCCGCCGCTCTTGACTCTGATCTGGAGGCCGAGGATGTGGGAGCAGTGGATGGAGGCTTGGATTTCTGACACGTGGAATGGGGTGACGATGAGGTCGGGCCTCCGCGGAAGGGCTGAGGCCTGGCGGAATTTTGTGAAAGTAGGAGAGTGGCGTAGGTTGCGTTTTGAGGGGTGTATATTGTGTCGGTAGCAGAGTTTAAGCGTTGGAATTGATCGATTAGGCATTCGACGAAATCGTGATAGCCATGGTTGTTGGAAGAGGAAGCTCCGAAGAGATGGAGGTTTGTGGAAATTAAGATGAGGTATGTGAGAGTATGAAGAGAGGCCATTTTTGTTGAAGTTAGTTTTTTTGTTGGTCTTCTATTTATAGAAAGATCTTGGGATTTAGATGTAGAAATGTACGCTCATGTCCAAACTCGTGTTCATATTGCTTTAACTGCATGTAGAAATAAAGTTGCATATGGAGAATTATATTTTACTAATATATTTTTCTTACATTTTATTATGAACAACTGGAATGTACCTTTCATGACTTTTTCAAAAATATTTTCTCGCAGTAGGAGTACTTTTTAAAAATGGACTTGGAATCAGAATGAGATTTTATTTTATAGATGAGACGAGGAAGTATGGTACTTCTCCTATTATTTAGGATAGAAGATTGGACTTGTCTATTTTCAAATTGGTGGAATAAGTAAGTACTAGTGGTACTACTCCTATTATTTTGGGATAAGAAGATTGGAATTTTTCTTGTTTACGGCCGCATTTTCTTTAGTGCCGAGTTTAAAAATAGTGTGTTAAATGAAAGGTAAATAAAGTAAAAGTGAGTTAAGTAAGAGAGATGAGAGAATAAAGTAAAAGAGAAAGTTACTTTTTGCCAAAAATAGAAATGACTCAATTATTTTGTAACTTTCTAAAATAGAAAAATGACTCTATTCATGTGTGACGGAGAGAGTACTAAATACAGAAAAGTGATATGAGAGTTGAATAAATTATCTCTAGTTGAGTTGCCAATCAGATTTTTCGGAGATAATTTATAGATATTGCCCCAGCCAATCAATAATGCGTTGCTGAAGAATGTTCCCTCCGACCCTCATTAATTGAAATTGTTTAACTTGGCACAAGTTTTAAGAAACGTAGAGAAAAATTGGTTGAAAAAATTAGTGAAATGTGGATCCTATTTCTATATTAACTTTATAATAAAATGTGAATGGAATGTGGGGTCTATTATTAAAGAGTAGAAAGTAAGGGGTGTTAATTATAGGTCGGGAAAAATATCGAATACGCCCTTTTCGTACCGAAAATATCGAAAATACCGATTTCGATACCGTGACCTTGACGGTATGATACCACAAAGATTCCGGTAAGGTAACGGTATGAATTTTCAAACGCCGCAGATACCGTATACCAAATTCTATATACCCTAAACTAAGGTAGATACCACAAAAATATAAACACAATTATATAAAATATTTTATATATTTTTAAATTATAAAATCTTAATGGAATATAAATATAATTATGAATAAATTATATTTAATTTATTTTTAAAATTATAAAATATAAATAATATTCTAAATACTCTAATTTTCTATTTTAATTGATGTTGAAAGTCAAGTATACCGCAAAAGTAAGGTATATCAAATTTCGGTACGGTATACCGAAAATGAGGTATGGTATCGGTATGGAAATTCGTCATACCGAATATACCGAAAATAAGGTATTCCGAAAACTTTGGTAAGGTAAAGGTATAACTTTTTCGCATACCATATTTACGGTATGGTGGTTTCGGTAAGGTATACCTTACCTACCCACCCCTAGTTAATTAATAGTGGCGGAGAAGAAAAAAGAAATTGATGTTAATTAATTGGGAACGGAGGATAGAATATGTAAATCGCTTCTGTATAAAATAGAGTAGTTCTAGTATTAAAGTAAAGTTACCATGGAAACCTAACAATGCGGATAATTTGCACGTATTGAATTCGTGTGGGCGGAAACTAATGTACTATAAATCTAAGATAATTCACGCCTCCCCTAATGCACCCAGCCCGGACCAATCAGGCAGGCAATCATGCAAGTAGAAAATTCCCAAAAATTGATATAATATAATGAACATAAACGACTAAATTTAGTCGTGTATCGCACGGGCGTGATACTAGTAAATTAAACGTGCAAGTTTCCAATAGCAATTTTCAAATTGTCTATACTAGCTATTAGTAAAGTTTTCCATATTAGGTTATTGACAAATTATAAGTTCGTTATTTGGTCACTTAGATTACATGCCATTGAAAATAATTTTCCTTCAACTTAATTTACATTAATTATTTTAGAAACTCATTTATAGGGGAGGATCCCCTCAAGTTAAAATCACAACAGGGATGTTGTGGCTAAAGGGCATACAATTACAAATAAAACGCAGATAGGGTAAGAGAGAGAAATGAGGGGGCCGGAATAATATAATACACATACCCCTTCTAATTCTTTTGTTCACTTTTTTTACCCATGTCTTTATTTAATTAAAATGTGGATGGCCAATTTAACTTTTTTCATTGAGTAGCTATTAAAATTTTAAGGAAGACTTTTTACTCTTAGTATTTTGTTTTATGACTAATACCACTTTTACATATCTATTTAAAATAATATTAAGATATAATTTAGAATTGAATTGTAAGATTATTTTAGTTGAACGGAATTAGTTTTAACTAATTATCTTATTATTATCCATTTAAAATTAAATTGTGAGATTGAATCTCATGAACTAAATACACTACTTATTTAATCGCAATACAATCTTACGAACCGAACACCTACGTAATAAATTATTTTTATATCTTCTAAAAAAATGATGAGCTTTGAATAAGTAAAGAATAAAAATTTCAATGGTAATCCTCCCTCCCTCCATTAAAAATATAAAATACTTTTCGTATAAGTTTGTTCCTTAAAATTAACTTTTTTTTAAATTTAATAAATATTTTTTCTAATAAAGTGGAAATTTCTAATTTATTATATCATGATCAAATTTATAAATTTTTTAATTGATAAAGTTAATAGAATTTCATAGTACATATATTTGAATAAAATTGCAAAATAAAAAAATTGCTCGCTTTTTTTTATAGCTTGCGAAAAATGAGTGGCCTAGAAAATTAATTAATAATTACAGAAATGTTATTGAATGGGAGTATTGCTTATAATATGTCTATAATAATTAGTTCTTGAGTGAGTAATAGTACTTAATATTTTTTAATAGGTGTGAAAAAGTGGATTTGTATATTATGATTGTAAAACAAAATACAATTGTTTGAACCCAGACTCGTACAATTGTTTTTCCGCAGGGGCATAGCCAGCTTGGCAACGGGGGGGCGATCTTGCTCCAATGAGTCTGGTTTCAAATCACACCGTATCGTGAGTTGCTTCTATTTTTTAGGCACAAGTGTGGGGCCCTTTGGGAGATGGGCTTCGGCAGTTAGTGGGTCAAGGCCTCCTCCTTAACAGGCTCCCGACTCGTTTTAAACCCCTCTCACATGATATCGGCGAGTGTGGAGGCCGCCAAGGGACCGACTTTTTTTCCCCAATTGTAAAACAAAATACATTTGTATAATATAATCTTGTAAAACAAAATACTAGGAGTAAAAAAGTCTTCCATAAAATTTTAATAGCTACTTAATGAAATAAAGTTAAATTGGCCGTCTGCATTTTAATTAAATAAAGAAATGGATAGAAAAAATGAAAAAAAAAATATTAGGAGGAGTATGTGTGTTATATTCTTCCGGCCCTCCATTTTCTCTCTCTTACCTCTATGCTGCGTTTCATTTGTAATTGCCTTCGTTTAAAAAGATCCCCCGCTCCGATTTTTAACACAAGAGGGGTCCCCCTCATTTCTCTTTCAAGCTTGTAATAAAAGCACATATATGTCCCCAAAGCATTCTACATGCATAAAGTGAAATTCACATTATCTAAATCTAAATTAAATATAAGTACTACTTTGTCATTATTTAGGAAATCTACATGTAAATTGTAATAATGACTGCTAAAATATTAAGCATATCGTCAACTTCTATCGCAATGCAATGCTCGATTGCTCGTGGTATCAATTGAAGTATGGAACATAACTATTTAGATAAGAAATTACGGAAATAATGTACGTATATTGGGATAGTAGTAAGGTGGTTAATGTTTAAGTTCAATCATCTAGGACACGGCTTCATTTAATAACTAAAATAAGGATGTTTTTTTCTATCTATTTCGAATTTAACCAATATTTTTGTTATTTTCTATCAAGAGATTATTTTCTTTAATGAAATATTAAGATAGATTTGCTAAATAGAACCGAAGATGATGTACGAAAGATATCTTCTTAATTTTGTACAAAAAGAGAGAATTTTTCAATTTTTTTAAAAATAAGAATATTCTTCAATGATTTCAAGCGATGATTAGTCGAATTAAAATACTCTCTATTCCATTAAAAATAAAATGTTTTCTAAGGAGCGGATGATAGCTTATATACTAATTATCAAGGATTAGTAGATAGTGGGCTTTCCTCCATACATGGACAACAGATGTGTATATTATTTGGTTCAGTCAAAAAAAAAGTTTAGCCCAAGTAGTGTTGTTTGGTTAAATTAGTGAAACCATGAAAACAATAAAAAGATGACTAAATTAACCCTCTTAAAACAAGCAGTCAATGGCTTCTTCATCTTCTTCTCCATCTCCCTCCTTTTACCTCTCCTCGTTATCTTCCTCCTCAAAAACCCTAGCCACCACTCCACCGCCCCGGCCTACCCCCTCCTCGGCTCCATCCTCACCATCTGGAGGAACAAGCAGCGGCGCTTGCAGTGGATCTCCGACATGATTGAGTTACACTACCTACAACGATAGTAATAGCTGGGAGTGTGAAACCCGAGTGTTCTTTTACCAGGTCGGCAGAGTATTTTCAAAGCTACCAAACGAATATAAGAATAGTATTTAAAAAAACAATAATATTTGATCGTGTGACATCATAGACTTAGTAAAATTCTGATTAATTCCATAAGCATTATCCCCCGTCCCTCTAGCTAGTAGATGCAAATTTTTTTGGATGTATAGATATTTCTTAAAAAGAAGAAATGACTCATAAAAGTGAGATGGTCCAAAAAAGAATACGACTCGAATAAAGTGGGACGGAGGGATGAGTACTTAGCAAGCGTGTGGTCACAAATCAACAATCATAGTACTTTATAAAGTAGGGTAATATGGCACGTCCAAATACATGTATATATAATAGAAGCAAGTACATTGCTTTATTTCCCTAATACAGACATTAATCAAATTCAAACCATTTTTATTCACCATAAGTTAAACTATAGCAACGAACTACGATCGCAACACCGGAATACTCTGCTCGTTTCTGAAAAAGTTCGAGGGGTCAACTCTCGTCTTCACACGAACCAATCTCCTAAAATTATTCTTAAAATATCTGAGCCCCCAAACACTAGCTTGATCATAACTTGTATTCCCTAAGCGATCTCCTGCCATTTTCCGATAAGCTCGGTCGCGTTCTCTTCCAGCGTTCGTGTCACGTTGAAAACGGTTACTTTCTCCGGGACGGTGACTAGCTTCACCTTGAACTCTAGAACGATCCCGAAGCTCGTCCCTCCGCCGCCTCGGATCGCCCAGAACAGATCCTCGCCCATGGTGCGTTGGAATTGATCGGTCAGGCATTCAAGGAAATCGTCGTACCCATGGTTGTTGGATGAGGAAGCTCAAGAATGGGGGGTTTGTGGCAATTAAGAAGAGAAATGTGAGAGTGCGAAGAGACGCCATTTTGTGTTTGTTAGTTTTGTATGTTGGTTGGTCTTCTATTTATAGAAATGCCTGGGGATTTAGATGTGGAAATGTATGTTGCGTGTCCAAACTCGTGTTCATATTGCTCTATCTGTCCCCAAAATAAAGACTCATTTTGAATTTTACTATATGGTTAAATAAGTTATGCGTATGTATTGCACTAATTTAATTTAGTTACGTAGTGGAATTCACATTTCATGACTTTTTCAAAAATATTTTCTCATAATTTTTTAAAATGGATTTGGAATCAAAATGAGATTTATTTGATATGAGATGAGGAAGTAATTGTAGTAGGAGCACTAGTTTATTTAAGATAAGAAGAGGACTAGTTCTCTCTAATTAGTTGCTACGTATTTTATACTCCCAAATACAGAAAAATGAGTTCAGAGTTGAATAAATTATCCAAGTTGAGTTGTCAATCAGATTTTTCGGAGATACTAATCTACAGATATTGCTCCAGCCAATCAATAATGCGTCGTTGAAGAATATATATAAATGCTGTGGGTAGAATATACATTTACCTAGCCTCTAAATAAAATAGAGTAGTACTAGTAATTAAGTAAAGTTGACCATGGAAACCTAACAACGTGGTTAATTTGCAGTATTGAAATGTACACAAAAATAATGAACGATCAATCTAAGATAGCCAAAATAGAAAGAAAAAAAGATACCGAAGTTATGTGGATCCCCAACGTGGGGAAAATTTCCACATGTCTCACTGCGAACAACTTCAACTATAACAAGATCAATTGAAATAAAAAAATAATAGTAGTATATAATTTTAGGCATTGATATGTCAAAGGAAAAATGAAACTAGAATATAAATTCCATGAGGTTTTAGCTAAAAAGAAGATTGATTATTTGGTGAGAAAATTCAAAATGAAAAGTTGATTACTTATGATCGAACGAGGAAATATATCCTTCAAAGTTGAAACATAATCATGCAATACAAAAAAATTATATTCCATCCGTCTAAAAAAAATAGTCAATTTTTTTTTGGTTGCCCAAAAAAATAGTCTTAATTCAAAAATATTATATTTCTTTTTAATATTTTACTTACTTTTCTATCTTTCTTGTTTTACCCACTTTTAAGTTCATATGCACATATCATACTATGAAAAAACTTAAAAATGAATAGTAAAAATTTTGACATTTATATAAGTTTTTTTATACCTCAACTAAAATAATTAGGTTAATTTTTGACCCGACATATAACACACAAATGCACAAATTAAGGGGTTTGGGTCGAGAGGGTTTTTTGGGCCTTATTGGGGCGACCCCTTAAGGACACGAAAAATTTTTGGGCGTGTTCGTGTCGGGGTTTATGTTATCCGTTTAAAAATGCGGTTTGGGGGGGTTAGGTTGTTATCCGTTTAACACATAATATTTTAATATTATTATTCTTATTAACACATATTAATATTATTATTCTTATTAACACATAATATTTTAATATTATTATTCTTATTATTTTCTTTTTTTAATCTTATTTTCGTTATTAAGGGGTTGTTTCGGCGAATGTGGTTGACCCCAAACGGTTCGGGGCGTTAATGGGTTCGTTTTCGTTTCATGTCCGGGTAGCGGGTCGGGTTCGTTTCGTTTTGAGGTTTTCTTAACGGGTCGGGTTCGTTTCGTTGTTTTTCCGGGTTCTTTCGTTATGCTTTGGAAATGATAACCCCCCAACGCACGATTTGCCCCCCCTAATCAGAATACTTGTTAAATGTTGCAATGAATAAATATTTGAAAAAAATAAATATGAATAAAACGTGCAAGTTTGCAGTAGCGGTTTTCAAATTGACTACCGGTAAATTTTTCCATTCACGTCTTTGACAAATATAAGTTCGTTATTTAAGCCATCAGATTATTGATTTTGCTTATCTTTTTTTTCCTTGCATTCCTACATGCCATTGAAATTTGAAAATACTTTTCCTTCAATTTCCATTAATTATTCTGAACCTCATTTCTTTAAATTTAAATATATGTCCCCACTCCCCAAAGCATTTTGCATTAAGTGAAATTCATATTTTAAGTATTTCCCTTTTTGTTCAATAATATTTGAGTTGTTTTATCATTTTGAACGTTCTATAATAGTGGAGTCATTTTTATTTTTAATAAAGTCAACATATTTCTTGTCACTTACTTTATTCTCTCTTGCTCTATTCTCTCTTTTATTTTTCTTTTTTTTTTTTTTCATACTTTATTCTTCCCTTTATTTAGATCACTTAAAAAAAACTAGATGGAAAGATTTTCTCACACCTTTTTTTTTTACGGGAAAACCTATATCCTCAAGATAGTGAAAAATTGATCACCCATAATCAATAGTTTTGGTTTTCTATCTGGGTTCATCCACAAAATTAGTCTAACTTTAATTGTTAGTATGTTTCTCTCTTGTATGAAGTAGACCGTCTTATTATTATCAATAGTCAACGACTTTGTTTGTAACTATTTCAAAGTTTACCAATTTTATTTTGTTATTTTCTGTTAAAGGGAACGCACCATTAATAAGTAACTTTCATGCACCTTTCTGAATCACATTATTAAATTAATAATGTTGTATTGTTACTTGTCAAAATCTAAGAATTTGTATTCTAATTGAGTTCAACGCATTCGAGTTTTGATATGTTAATTACAGGTGGATTTATTTCAGACTTTATTTTGTTATGTTTGGAATTAAGCGAAATGTCCAGTTCAAGAACGTATATGAAAAGATAACTTCTATGAACGAAATTGCCCAAATTTACATCTAGGTGCAAATTGTTGATTTTCAAGGCTTGTTTCTTGGAATCATTGAAAAATACCCAATATTAAAAATGACAGGATCATATTTCAGAATAAAATATGTCACGAGTTTGATTTAATAGACTATATTATAGATGTTTATAATTCTTTAAATTATCTTATAAGAAATTTCGTCAGTTTTATTAGTTAGGTCCATTGGCTGAGTCAAGTATTAATATAATAATCGAAAATTTGAAAGACTATGATCCAAAATCATGAAAAACGTTAAAAGTTATGCGGTCGAGTGATGTTTTACTATCAACTAACAACTTTTATGATTATTACTTTTTAATATCTCCTATATTTGAAGAATATTTTTAATACGGGAACTTATTATATTTTATTTTTTGAATTACCCATATCCTAAGTCACCTAAGAGAAATGAAAGTTTAACTTTTAGAGGTAAAAGCTTGGGCCTTAGCCAAAAACTCTTTAAAGAAACAATCGATGATATTTATTTCTTGAAGAAGTTTGGCTTTACACTGAATCATTAATTCTACATAATCAACTTAAGCAATTAAATCCTCCTTCATGGTGATAGGATAAAAGTATTTTGCATCAAAATCGTAGTGTTTAATTTGGGATTTGATGATGAACTTGAATAAATTCATATATATCAAAGAGGAAAAGTCTTTTTGGGCCTAAACATATAAAGAAGATTTTACGATTTTGGTCTAAACACTATCTTTTGAATTATTGCATCCAAACAAATGAAAACGGTTTAGATTTTGTCCATTTTGGGCGGCCCCTAAAACATTTGACGATCAATGCCATTTAACTCAATTTTGACTGGGTTAACAATTTTATCTCAATAATGTATTCTACCTTTTTAGTCCTAAACATATCGTCTTTATTCATCCACAATCACCATCCCATCATCCGCAATGGCGGTGCGGAGCCAACCCCGCGTTTGCCTCTGCGGTCGCGGATCTCCACCATCCACTTCCCCGTCCCCTGCCGGCCCCTCGGATTTGGGGATGGTAATGGTGGATTTTTTTTTTTCCCAATCTAAGTTGTGCATTCTTCGCTAAATCGAAATGCAAATACTATAATTCAATTGATTTCTGATTATGATTCTATCAACATAGTTAGGAACCGGTTCAATTTTGCTCGGTAAGATTTGATGAATTCTTCCACGCTCGATGAGGTCATGGCTACTATAGATTTCGAGCTGCTGCAGTCACTTGCACTGTGATTTTCCGGCAGGACAGAACTAATTGGAGAAGGTGGTTGCCCTAGGCCGCCATTTTCAGCTGATGGTCATGGTTGATGCACAAAGACAATAATGTTGAGTTAAAATTGTTAAATTGGCGTTTAGGGTTTAGGGTAAATTGGCGTTAGAATGTCAATTTTTTTACTGCACCGCTCAAAATGGACCAAATTCGAACCGTTTTCATTTGTTTGAGATGAAATAATTCAAAAGATAATGTTCTTGATCAAAATCTGAAATCGTCATATATTTAAGCCACAAACGTCCTTTAGTACTCTACATCAAATTATTAATATGTACTTGTTGGGTAAGAATAATTTTTTTCACCAAAATTAAAGATTATGAATAAACATTATCAAAATTTGTATTGACTCTACCATGCTTGAAAATAACTCATATTAACACACAAAATAGATGCTGCATTATTCATTACTAACCATCGTATAGTACATAAAATACAAAGAACATGATTACAAAATACAATCCAAACTAAAACTCACTATGCCATAATACACACATAAAATCCTAAATCCCTATAATCATAATACATGCAGCATTCTTATTCATTAATTACGAATATCAGTCGATATATTATAGTATATGTTTGACTGAGATGTCTTTTGGTTTTTATTTAAGACGACATAGGTGGAATACTTTGTTCGTTTCTAAGAAGTTGCTCGGATCAACCGGTCTTTACACGAACCAATCTCCGAAAGTTATTGTTGAAATATCGAAGCCCCCAAACACTAGCTTGTTCGTAGCTGTCTCACCCTCGATATTATTCCTCCCAATATCAAGATCTCTGTAGTTGACGTAGGCAGCCCTAGGAGACTTTGTCACATAACTCTCCATGTAATCATACAATCTCCTTAACCAATCAAGATGGGCCTCTGATTGGTTAAGATTGGCCCATCCCACAATATATTCAATCATAAAAATGTTACCCCTCCGATGCGGAAACGGTTTCCGCCTCGGAAAAGTGAATGCCGCCATAGGGCTAAACTGGAGTTCTGAACCATCTTCTTGATAATGAATCTCCATATCCTCTCAGCGCTTCTAACGGGAACGGAGTGCTGACATAATCCGACTTCCCTTTGAAATACGTGGAGCCACGTGGAACTCTGTCTAGTAAAACATCAAGGGCTGATCCCAGAGCTCTGAGAAAAAGAGCTCCGAGTCAATCCAGCTCATCTCAAGGCAGTCTTGTTCGGTCAGCCGAGCTCGGAAATTCCCTCTGCATTATATGCAGAAGATCCGAAACCCGGCCTAAAACAGGCGGTGAAGGAAGGCGACCGTTCTATTTCCGGTCGTCGGGGAGATGTCAGGATGCAGGAAAATCCTGATTAGCAGTTCGTCGTCGTTTTGTCGGCCGACGAACTGCCAGCGATGGACTAGCTCCGTCGATTATCCTCCAAGCGTCTGGTGACGTTGAAAACCGTCACAATCTCTGGGACGGTTACCAACGTCACCTTAAATTCCAGAACAATCCCGAAGCTGGTACCTCCGCCGCCTCTGATAGCCCAGAACAGATCCTCACCCATGTTTGACCGGTCAACGATCTTGCCGTCCGCGTTGACTATTCTTGCGTCGACAATGTGGTCCGCGGCGAGGGCAAATTTCCGGGACATCATGCCGAACCCGCCGCCACTGAAGTGGCCGCCGATGCCGACGGTGGGGCAGACCCCGCCGGAAAGGCGAGAGTCCGGCTTCGGAGGGCGAGTGTGTGGTAGAGCTGGCCGATGGTGGCGCCGGTTTGTACCCACGCGGTTTTGCCGTCGCCGGAGATGGTGACTGACCGGAAGTTGCGCATGTCGACGACGACGAAGGGGGTTGGGAAGTGTAGGAGAGGCCTTCGAAGTCATGGCCGCCGCTTTTGGCTCTAATGGGAAGGTTGAGCTTCTTGGAGCAGTGGATTGCTGCTTGATTTCGGATTCTTGGCGCGGCGTGATGATGAGCTCCGGCCTCTCCGGCGCGGTGGCGCCGGACGGAGATTTTGCGCTAGTAAAAGAGACGCGTATGTCGCGTTTCGAGGCGTGTAGATTATATCGGTAGCCGAGTTCGATCGTTCGAATTGATCGATTAGGCATTCGAGAAAATCGTCATAGTTTTGATTGGGTGAAGAAGAAGATGATGAAGTAGCGATGAGTAAAATGTTTGCTAGAACTAATGGAAGGAGTGTAATGAGATGAGGAGACTTCATTTCTTAAATTGCTATTTATGTTGCTAATGGTGGTCGAAATCTTTCTTATATAGAAGGTTTTTTATGCGTGAAGATTTTTATTGTTGAAATTAGAAGATGAATTATATTTGGATAAAGGATAAGAAAAATGGAGTTATGCAAAGAAAAGTATTCCTATTTGAAGAAGATAAACGTTTTTTTTTTCTTTCATAGAAAAATCTACGGCTGAAGTTTGCATGCATGCATTATAAGTCTTGAATTATGACTATTGAAAATTAGGTTGTTTTGATTGATAGGTCAAATAAATACATGCGTGTGTGTGTATATTTATAAATAAAATTATTAATGTATTTACCTAATAATTATCTCGAAACTTACAAAATGTTTTTATCAGAAATTTTTATACAAGTAATATCTTTATCACATGAAAACAATGTCATTTATCATTTTCCCTCATCAGTATATCAATATCAATTTACTAAGAAATATAATTCCAACCAAAAGCAAAACATAATACGACTTCCTCCATCCCGAAAAATATAAACTATTTCCTTATTAGTCCAATCCTAAAAGTGTGAACTTTATTTTCAATTTATACCATTATACTACCGTACTAATAATATGGAGCACACTCGCCTCTTATACTACCATTTACGGTTTACCTCTCTTTTTTCTATTGTACCAATAATATATCAAAAATTATGTCGAACCAAATATTTATATTTTTCAGTAGGGATGAGCAAAATAACCGAAAACGAATATCCGAACTGAACCAAAACGAAATTTTGAAATTCGATTCGTTTTTCGGTTTTTCGGTTCGGTTCGGTTTTAAAAATACAAAAATTTTGGTTTTTTGATTCGGTTCGGTTTGGGCGAAAAAAAAACTGAAAAACCGAATTATATTTTAAATATATTATTATATATTTTATCCTATTAATTTAGTATATTATATCATATATATAATATATATTCTTCTAATATATTTTTATATAATAAATATTATATATATTATATTAATTTTATATTATATATATTTATATTCTATTAGTATATATAAAATAAAATAAAATAGATATATTAAAATATACTATTTTTCGGTTTTTCGGTTTTGTTTTGAAATTTCAGTTTTTTCGGTTTGATTCGGTTTTTCGGTTCGGTTCGGTTTCAATTTTAGCCTAAATTCGGTTTTCGATTCGGTTCGTTTGGACGAAAAACCGAACAAACACGAATGCACACCCCTATTTTTCAGGAACACAGGGATTACTACTATTTCTAAGTTTATCATTTTTCGGGTGTAAAATATTGCTGTGTGACAAGTTTAAACTCTCAAATCCATCTCTACCAACTCAAGCCCAAAAAATTAAAAATAATTGAAAAAATATTTAATTACTAGGCCCAAACTTATTACTGGGCCCTCTATTCTTATTCTTACTTTACAGCCCAATGAGGTAGTTATTCAGACAGCTTAATAATTGCTACTATTTCATTTGGTCCAACTAATCCCCATTTCATGCCACCTAAAAACGTCATTAATTTATTTCATTGACCTCGTCCAAGTGACAGTTCATATTTTGGATACATCTTAGAGAAAATTAGCTACTAATACAGTTGTTCTCAATATTCACAGTGAATTAAGATGTGCGTGTATGAATCGTGTCTACACAATTGACTCCTAGTAAAAAAGGTTTGATTTAATTTTTTTATTATAATTAACACATTAATTCCAATTTGATTTGGGAATAATATCCAATAATAAATCATCTTTCCCATAAATAGATTTGTAAATAGCAAATACTTAAAAAGTCCAATAATATCCTACATTGTCCACAATTAAAAAATTCTTTATCCATATTGATTGATTCATCATACAAATTAGTCATTTTTAGTAATACAACCCACCACTGACTCTTCATTCCTTTTTTCTCTTCCATATTCTGATTCTTTTTTTCTCTCTTGTATTATCAATTTTATAAACGTCATCTACTATTAAAAATATTGACAATAGATTTAAGTGAGTATGTAATATGTCTGAGATTTTTCAATAATTTAGTAGACAATTTGGATCTCAGTCTCGGTTATGAGTTGGTGATTTAATCTTATTTGAGCCCTATTATTTAATTACATAAACAACAAGAATTATAGTACTCCATTTTGGAGCCGTTGGATTGATCCCAATGATGACTAATTGAAAGATTAGTGGTGGATTAATACTAAGCAGCGCAATCAATGATTAATCGCAGTCAGCGGGTCGAAATTGATTCTGACAAACAAATATTTGCTGGAGTCCAGTCTAGCACATTTTATAATTTAAAAAATAAAAACTATAATTAGGAATCTTAACTAACGGCTCTAACGTGGTATGACACCAAAGAAATGACCGTTGTGGGCCCTCCCTCCCATTTCCCCTTTCAAACAAAATATATATAACCGTTGCCTCCTCTCCTCATTTCTCATCACAAAATCTCAGCAACAAAGTGAGTAATTCTTGAATCATTTCGCTTTCTCAATTTCGATTTCACAAATTTCGTTAATAAAGTCGAGTTTTTTCATCGATTTATTAACTGAATTGCGCTTTTTGTGTCTAATTTTGAAGGAAGCCAATCGATTGATCAGAGACGATGACGGTTGAGGTTGAATGTAGAGCTGAGGCGGCGCCGGTGGCTGTGGAGGATGTGAAGACGGCGGCGGCGGAAGAAGTGAAGTGTGAGAAGGAAGAATTGAAGCCTACGATTGTGGAGAAAAGCTCTTCCTATAGAGAAGAGAGCAATTTCCTCTCCGATCTCAAGGATCACGAGAAGAAGGCCTTGAACGAGCTCAAATCCAAGCTCGAAGCAGCCATCCTCGAAAACTCCATTTTCGCCAAGAAAGAATCCCCCAAAGAGGAGACTTCTGAGGAGAAACCCTCGGAAGAAACATGCGAAAAGAAAGAGGAATCAGAAGTTTGCGAGGAAGAAACTGAAAAGCCCGCGCCCGAGCCCGTGCCCGTTGAGAAATGCGATGAGCCCGAAGCAATTGATGAAGACATCTCGATTTGGGGATTCCGCTCTTGCCGAGCAAGGGCAACGAGAGCACGAACGTGGTGCTGTTGAAATTCCTCCGAGCTCGTGAATTTAAGGTGAATGAGGCCTTCGAGATGCTGAAGAAGACGCTCCAATGGCGGAAGGATTTCAGAGCTGATGCTCTTCTGGAGGAGGAGTTTGAGGCGGAGCTGGGCGGCGCGGCCTACATGAGCGGCGTGGACGGCGAGGGGCACCCCATCTGCTACAACATCTTCGGCGTGGTGGACGAGAAGACGGTGGCGACGGAGGAGAAGAGGGAGCGTTTCTTGAGGTGGAGAGTGCAGCTCATGGAGAAGGGTGTGCAGAAGCTGGATTTTAAGGCTGGTGGGGTCAGCTCTCTTCTGCAGATTAATGATCTGAAAAACTCTCCCGGAGCTTCCAAGAAGGAGGTCCGCGCCGCCGTGGATAAGGCCGTGGCGGTTCTTCAGGATAATTACCCTGAATTTGTTGCTAAAAATGTGAGCTTTTTTGCTTTTTTGAGATATTGGTTTTGAAAATGGTTGTGTTGTGTTGTGCTGATTTGGTTTGTTGTTTTGCAGATTTTCATCAATGTTCCGTTTTGGTATTATGCTTTTCATTCATTGATGTCTCCTTTCTTGACGCAAAGAACTAGGAGCAAATTGGTCTTTGCTCGGCCTTCTAAGGTCACTGAGACTCTTCTCAAGTGAGTCATTTTACTTCCTTCTCAATTTCCCACATCTAAAAATGGAATCTTTATTATCAATCTCTGACATGGCTTCTTGATTTCTTTATTTAGGTACATTCCGATCCAAGAAATTCCAGTTCAGTATGGAGGGATGAAGAGGAGAATGACTTTGAGTTCTCCAATGCTGATGGTGAGGCTACAGAAGTTGTGATCAAGGCTGGAGCCACTGAAACCATTGAAATCCCAACTCCAGAGGTGATGCAAGATTGATTTTTTATGCATTTTTTGGGGGTGGAATTGGATGGTGAATAATTGAAGGGTTTGTTGTGATTTGCAGGCTGGGACTACATTTATCTGGGATGTGACAGTTCTTGGATGGGAGGTGAGCTACACAGAGGAGTTTGTGCCAGCAGATGAGAATTCATACACTATGATTGTGCACAAGTGTAAGAAGATGGGGACTGATGAGGAAGCGGTTAATCACGGACCACGCTTGCGCTTAGAAAGCAGGCCCGTCACATCAATGTCCCCGTACTCACCGGTAACCCTGATAGGCCATTGTCACAATTATCAGAAATACAGAATCACAATAGCCGATTTTCGCCACTCAATAGAGAAGGTTTGTACCTGTTATATGACAAATAGGCGTCTCCAATGGTTCCTATAACTTTATTACGTACTTTCCGCACACAAACCTGAAATCGTAAAAACTTGCTCAATAATTGGCAACAAATGTACGATAAGTGTCGAGAGTCGTAATAACATCAGAATTGTGGATACCTGAACTAAATCCATGGGGCCAGCGTCCGGGTCCCTGTTACGATGGATAACAATTCCATTGTCGCACTTGTTTATGAAGTGTGCGCTTCCACTGATGTCGTACATGTTTGGAGGGCCTCCAATCCAATTATGCAACTAGCACGTTAAGATAAAAGGTTATTACACGAAAATTACCAGAGAACCAAGTGTCGATGAGGTTTTTTTGGCAAGGTCTAACCTGTCTTGGATGAGCAACAAACCAAACATGACATGAATGATGCTGAGCAAACCGCTTCACTTGGGTCAGCATCTGACTCACGTATTCAGTCTCGGTCCTGTTCCATATCACGAATGCATTAGAAAGCGTGCATCAGAAACGACATAAACATGTTTTTCACCGTTTCAGCAGTTCTTCAATATTTACTGATTGTCAGAAATTTTTCTTCGATATATAATCAGAGGTCATGTTAAAGCAAAGTGAAGATTATATATTAGTTGTAATGCAATTGATTTATTATGGTAATCTGGTAACATTCAAGCATGAAATCTCTGATGTGAAAACAAGATGACTTACTGATTAGGAGGGCGTTGATGATCTAGTTCATTGTATGGATCAATTACGAGCCCACTAACGCCATGGCGCAGAACGGCTATTTTCGCGAGTTCAAGAACCCAACGTATACTTGGAAGGGAATCGTTCTCACACCTGTTTCATCACCCATACGACCAAAGAAAATAACTAGTATGACCAAACGAAGTATGCATTATGTGCACTGGATAGATGTCTGAACAGTAGAGAAACATAAGCATATGACCTAACGAAGTAACCTGATTAGAGAAAATGAATCGCTGAGCCATTTCTTTCCTCGCTCCAGTTCCTCGGTGCTCATCCTCTCAACATGTTCCCCATACCTGTTTATCAGAAACAGAAACAAAGGCAACGCAGGCACGCAGAAGTGAGAATACACAATAAAGGTACTGATGTAAGATAGTATGATATGTATCCTACAAAACAAATTAACAATAGAAAAGTTTGGACAATTTAATCACATACCTAACATCGAAGAAAGGCTTTTTTATATGTTTCTCCAAAAGTTTTCTTCCATGCTCCCTAACCTGGAAACCCATGAATCATATCATAAATGAGAAGATATTTAAGGTTACATCATTACACGTATGAAGTTCAAAAGAGAAGGTATAGCTCTCTCTCTCGTGTATGTATACTTACCTTTAAATTATGAAACATCACAATTATTAACTCTTGATAAAATCTATAATTTTGTCATATATGGGGAGAATGATGCTGATAACTTTACAACAACCAAAACTTTCAAGTAAAAGGTTACCTGATTTTCCATTGAACATAGTGCAAATTTCCAGCCTACGCTATGATTGAGATTGCATAATAGAGCATCGATCCATTCACTCTTGCCTGAATTTGGAACTCCCGTAACAATTGTCAATTCCCCAGGCACAACCTGTCTCAAAGAAGGCATTTAGAAAATAAACAGAAACAGACAAGGTTGTAGACAAGCATAAACTGCCTTGTAAACTCAACTGCATTCGGTTATCATACTTACATTGTATAATTCATTGAGGGCCTTCCATCCTGTTGAAACGCCAAGCTCAAAACCAAGAGACTGGTTATAATAGTCATCAATCTCGTCAAAGTAATCCCTAAAATTAAACAGCCCTTTTATTGGATAAAGCTCTGCGTTTTCAATGACTTCCTTCAGTGCATCAGGGCCCATATACATAAGCACCTATATTCACAAGAGAAGAAAGTAAAGAGGAAGACCATGAATGCAACTATATCGTCATTTCAGAATAAACAAGAAATATTAGTTACTTGCAGAATTTTTATGTGCCAAAATTTCAAACCTCATTTGCATCTTTAAAATATTCAGTATCATTCTTTTTTGGCCATTTGATTCTCCAGCACCTGATTAACCAAAGAAACCAAGATTTCCTTAGCTTTTCAGAAGAGACCAAAAGCATGATAACACATACAAGGGATTATCTATGAATACCTTTCTCTTCCCAGGCGCCGTGCAAGTTCTTCTGCCAAGGCTTGACCAGGAGGATCACCATCAGTTGCAAGAATTATGCGAGATGCCTTGAAATCAGAACGACTAAGGTGTCATATTCTGCCACTTGCATGCATAATTAAGAAAAATAACTAAGTGATGGCATAATGAACCTTTTCAGTATATTCTTTGCAGTTCCATAGATATTGATACTTCGTGTCCTAGCTTCAAAGAATACGTACAACGAGATTAGGAAAGGTCGGACATCAAATTCATAAAGAGACTCTTTAACACATAATAATGCATTTACATCCACTACCATTGATCTAAACGTATTACAGAGAGCACCTGAGGAAAGAAGTAACTACCTGGAGGGCTGCATACATACCAGAAGGTGCAAATCACAGATGGTATGAAAAAAGGGGCTAGCCTACCCATTACACTTAGCAACAAATTGACACCCCTCATATGCAGCACAGAATTTGGATGCAAAGGACACCAAAACTTTCAGTAATCAAGTTAGAGATCACTCAAAAAGTTCACTGTATTTGCATCCAAACAAGGATGATGAATTTGTAGATCAAAATAGCACATCCATTACTGATCATTTGGAATGAAATCTATCCATTTCAAACCCCTGAAACAAATGTAACGTAGGGAAGATATAGAAAATATTAAGGGTCAAAAACTTTGTTGACATTATTGATGATAAAATCATAAAACACATGGTTGGATCACAAATTTGGCCAGTAGAGATGTATAAGCTGTCAAAGCAAAACAGACATTCGAAATGGAGTTCGCATTAATATACTAATATTAAAACGCCAAACAAAAAGTTGAATCTTCAGATCTTCAAATGATAGAAAACAGAGGAAAAAGATGTAACCAAATGGCAGTCTTCAAAAATAATATAGAAAAGAATACCTTTTCTTCTGTGGGCAATTCCTTTGCCGAAACTTTTGGAGGCGCTCCATCAGGAACACTCACACAATTCTTGAAGCCCGCTTCTTCCATAGCAAGCTTGTCCATTTCACCCTCAACCTTATATCAGATCACAAAAAATATTAGTTCTCAGCTAGTTACCCTTAACTGAATATACCCAGTAGAAAAGTAGAGTAATTACAATAATGACGTCACTTGCTTCCTTTATATCATCGAGTCCATAAAATACTTTTTCAGTATTTGCTTCCTGTATCAATAAAAGAACTTTATAAGATGACATTGTTGAAACATACGTCACCCAATTATAAATCAAGAAATTGATAACAATGATGGGCACCAAATTTCGTTTTTAAGTCAGAAGATCAATGAGGAATAAACCATAAACCAAGAACCCATGATAAAACATACCTGCCAAAACTTTTTGGTAATATCACGATACTTGCAGCTTACAAGTTCTCCATTTCTTTGGTAAGTGAAAGCAATAGCAATCTACCCAAAATAATTATCAGAAGTTAGTCAAGAAATTCCTACAAAATAAGTTTTAACAGTATGATAATAATATGATTATTAAAGTCTTAGATGCAAATAGTCCTCATGGAGGCCCAATAAGACATTCCTGTCATGGGCCAAGCACTTCAAACTTCGAGGATGGATTATAACATAGTTTGAGTTACCCTTAATGTCTGAACAATATTTTTTAAATCATCAAGATGATTTCCTGATCATGTTTATTACCATATAACATTGCAGCATTCTCAAAACAAAAATATGATTCTTGCACCTGATCTCCCGTCCTTTTCTGCATAACAGCATTTCTCCGTAGGGTTTCTCCAGAGATCATGCGCTCAGCAAAATATGCAAGTAGCTGGAATAACAAATTCAACTCACATAATGCATCAGATTGTTAATAAACTAGTATTTCTATTGTAGTGGAGGCTAAATAATTAGTTCAATAGTGACAAAATTATACACACAAAAGGGGAGTAGCAAACACAAATAAAAAATAATCACATATAATAGCAGCCTATAAAGTAACTGAAAGGCAATAAGGCACTGAACAGACACACAAAAATTCCCTTGCAGATCGAAGATCTTCTTTACTTGACAGCAATCATAGAATACTTGAAAAAAATCCAGACTCATAGTAAAAGTATGGTCGACAACAGGTAATTTCTCAAGTTGACATTGAGCAGGAGAGTACAAAGACGTTAATGGTGCTATTAAGTAACAATAATTACCTCACTACACAAAGGCTCCAGTCCTAAACTCTCCTCTGTGATTGTTCTTTTTGGTTGCTTTATTTTGTTTTTACTCATTGCTGAATAAGTTGAGTTTACACCTGCAAAGGCCTGGGAGCACACGGGCAAGAGCATGAGCAAATGAGAAAGAATAAGCAGGTGCGCTTATCTTGGCTTAGTTGAAAAGCTTACACGGGTAGCACCCTTCCACCCACATTTAGCACGAAAGCAGGTCCACACTGCTGCACCGCTGAGACATACAGCAAGATATCAGTAAGAAGCTATTGAAACTAAAACAAGAAGACCAAATGATATGGGTAACAGTTTATGAAAGCTGGAATTACCCATCTTCAGTGACATGAAGCGAAAGGCTTTTCTCATTTTTCTCCCCGCCTTTACACTGCAAAATGCATCAAATCAAAATAAAGGAAATGCAACTGACTCCTACAGCATCTCATTCCAGTAAAAAAAACAGAGAAAAAATATGAGAAACATAGAGACATCAAAAATCACATACACTGGGACAAACTAGACCATTGTATTGGCCCGGCTTGCACGAACTGCCATCAATTCCAATTTCCTGCAACTTCTGCTTTAACATCACCAGCTTCTTTTCATCAACAAATTGCTTCTCCAGAGTCTCAACATTGACATCAGAAACTACACAAATCAAAGCAAAACAGCATTTAAAACGCATTGCAGATAATCTGCCTAATCCACTCCTATCAAAAGTACCTCCCATTTCACCGTTAGACATTCACAAACACCTCCAATTTATTCAATTAACCAAGAAAAAAAAAGAAGCCTCATTCAATTAACCTAAAAACAAGAGCTTTATCATTAAAATAAATTCATCCAACTCCAAACCACGTGAAATTATAAATAAAATCAATTCATCCAATAAAACAAGCAATTAATTAACAGAACAAACACTCACTCGGTCTCGGAATAGGCATAGCGGAATAGGGCGTATAACTGTAGCGATTAGCCCTCTGGTAATTCAGCTGCAATTGCTTCGGAATAGCAAAAAGCCTCGAGCATTTCCGACTGTGTGAGTCATAAAGAAGTGTTCTCGGCGAAGAATTAGAAGAATCATGGAGCGAATGTAAGCAGGCGTAAGTAGCCGGAGCAGCCGGCGATTTTTGAAGCAGAAAATTTTTGGAACCCATGGCAATAATTCTGCTACTCTTCGAGGAAGGACTGAGCAAAATTTTACGAGGCGGTAGAAAAAGCATAGTTTCTCTCTCTAGAATCGTCGCTAGCAAGAGAGAGAAGAGGGGTTTTCAGCTGCCATGGAAGGCGGGAGGGAAGCAGTGAAGGGTTTAAGGAGAAGAAGCTATTTTCCGAATTTTTATTAATTTATTTATTGTATTATCCTTAAATTCCTATTTCCCACGAAAAATAAAGACGAAATCAAATATTTTTCGCTGCTTGTTTCTTTTGAGATTTAAGTATTTAGGTAATGCGTAAAATGTGGAAATTAAAAAAAAAATCATCATTGTTATACACTATAGTATTTGAATTATCTAAAATAAATTTCATCATCGAATTGTTTCGTCTAATATTATTAACTAGCGAATTTCACTATTTATGTTTTTTCTAAATATTATTTTAATCAACGACGTTATTTGTTATAGGAATGATTATGTGAATTGTAAAAAATTTTAAAATTTAAATGAGTATGAAAATATACACATACTTTCAGTAATCTGCAAATCCAAACGCTAACATAAATTGATCATAAATGGTGCATTCCTTTTTATTGCGGTTACAAGAATTAATGCTGATTATATATCAATAATGTTAGACTTACACTAGGAAAAAAATTACAACATTTTTTCCTAAGTAAAGAGCCTAACCTAACTGGTAAGGAATTAAACAAAAAAACCATAAGTTGTTGTTTGACTTAAAACAAAACATTAGAAATCAAGATTAGCCTAAACTAAATCAGAACTAAACTATCTTATTCTCTTCCAAAATCGAGATTATCTAAAACTAATCAGAACCGTTGAAAATTGAGATCAATTATCCATTTCCAGAAAGTGTGGATTGGATTTGAGTAGTTGATGTTGTTCCACCAGCTTCTGTGGAACCAGGCAATGCTCAGTTGAGTAAAGCTTTTCCTGAATCAGTGGAGATTCTAGAAGATTCTGGAACTCTTCTTCACCTTCCCATGGAGATTCCTCTTTGACCTTCTAGAAAATTGGATGATGTTAATAGAAGATTTAGACAAGGAATATTCTTCAGTCTAAGAATCAAGAAAAATGGGCCAATATGTGTTTCGTTTTACTTTTAAGTTCGTCCTAATAAAATTGACTTGCTACTAAAAGAATCTTTTTTAAGCATAAAAAGAAATTGCTCACAACACAATTTTTACAAGAAATACTTATTCTTTAAAATCTAGGAATTCAAGAAAATAATTAGTACTATTTCCAATTAAAATTGGCTTGTTATACAAAGAGTACATTTTTTAAGCATAAAAATGTGTTCAAAACACAATTTTTAATAGAAGATTTAGACAATGAAGATTATTCACAATCTAAGAATTCAAGAAATTATTAATTCAACACATGTGTGTTCGTTTTTCTTTTCAAACCGTCCTATTAAAATTTACGACTCCTTATTAAAAGAATTTTTTTTAAGCATAACTAACTACAAGATTTTCAAATAGCGTCTACAAGTAACGGGCTATCTTGACCGAAACGAAGAAAGTATCAAAGTACCTCCCGATGGAGAGAGCCAGCGAACCCGAGGAGGGCAACCTGCGCCTGCAAGAATTTGATGTATTTGTAGGCCGACTGCAGCATCTCCGCCGTGTTCATCTTCATCCCTCCGGGAACCAGCTTCCCGAGCTCCTGCGTCTTCACCGTGATCCTCCTCCTCCTCTCCCTCGCCGCGATGCTCTGCGCCGACAAACTCCTGCCGCCCCTCTCCCCTTTCACCCTCCCGCCGAAATCCCCCGCCGGAAATTCCGCCGGCGCCGGAATCACACATTCCGGCGGCTGATAATCGAAAAATTGCAGAGAATCGCAAAACTTGTGGCGTTTGGGGAGAGGGAAAAATGGCGGAGGTTGCGTTGTTGCGTGATCGAAGTCGGAGAGGAGGAGAGAGTTGCAGAAGGAGGAGTCGTTGGGGTCCACCAAATAGTCGTCGGGGTTGAAGGAGAGAGATTGGAGGCCGGGATCATCAATGGCGGCGGAGAACTCCGGCCAGTTTGGGTAGTAGCTCAGCGCCATTGATGATCGACGGTAGAAAATTATGGAATTTAGTGTGAGTTTAAAGAAAAAGAGGATCAAATCCGTACACCTGAAAAAGGATTGTGTCTTTTAACTACCGTCAGAGTGTCAGTTATAAAACCTTAAACAAAGCAAACTAGTGTGTGTGTGTGTGAAAGAGAGAGAGAACGTGGGATGGGATGGCGGTTATGAGAGTAACTACTATCTATCCTAATAATTAGGATCATTTATTAACCGTTTTTTCCAATTATTTGTCACCGAAGCTTCAATTTAAGATACGGTTTCCGAAATTGTAGCCGGGATTACATATGTAGTATGTTTGGTTCATGAGATAACTCAATCCTAGATGGATAATCGTGGGATAATTAGTTATAACTAACTTCTATAAAGGGTGTTCGGTTTGCAAGATTATATCCGAGATTAAATTTGTAGTGGTTTATGAAATTCAACCCTACAGCTCAATCCTAGATGGATAATCATGGGATAATTAGTCATAACTCAATCTTATATTGTATATTAATATTATTTTATATTGTAAATCGAACACCACCTTTGTGTGCTTAAATAATTTCACAACTAAATTCTAGATTATATCTTGATATTATTTTATTTACGAAACCGAACACCACCTGTGTGTGTATTTTTTATCCGATTGAACAATAAAGCAAAATTACTGAATGGATTAGGGATAATTTTTGTTTAACACGTTTATTAGTTCCTTATATTAGTGTTTGTGTCATTTTTTTTTTTTTGTTACAAGAGAGAAAATTACTCATCTATCCGGCTTGAATCCCAATCAATCTCTCAATAACAAATTTCGTTGTGTGTATGATTGCCAACTTTTAAATGAAAACAGAAAAAGAAGAAGAATTGCTATTTACTACTACACATTTTTGTTATCTTTACATTAATACATTTACTGAGGTACTATGCCTTATCAATGGGATGGAGTCTAAATCCTTATTTTTACTTGAAAGTAATGTTTTTTAATAAAAAAATTCAACTAGCAAAGAATGTTAAGATTTTGAATGGACGATTGAATGTTGAGATTTTGACACTTCTCTTTAATTTCTATAAATGAATTTATACCACTCAACTAGAGTATAAGATTAATAAAATAATTGCGCTTTCAGATGGAGTTGGGGCTCGAGGCCGATTGATTCCATCGCTATCGCCTTACGTCATAGACAATAGTCTTTTTCATTTGATCCGATCGCACTTGTTCCAATTTTTAAATCTGTCGCTGTTTTTTCTTATAAATATATAGATAATAATCTTTTATTAGGACTTTGGTTTTATTTTTTAAGTGCGTATAAGCATAGGAGTAGTATTTAAGTAGAATTGAATTTATGATAAATGTACACTTTATAATCCAATTTAAAGCTTAAACGCCAAAATCGAATTTTGTCCTTATAAAATGTTATGATTACATATTTACAAAGTCTTCTTTCCAATCCCACTGCAATTAAGGGGAATTTTTCTTTATTTATATTAAGATAAATAATTATATGAGTCAGGGAAAAATCTATGAAAATTAATATTTTAAAAAAATTACTGTATTATTTAGGAGTGAATAGATTATTTGTTCAAAATTGATGAAAGTTTAATAAGTTGGTGTTTGAATTTAATTTTGGACGTTGTTGGTAAATATTCGAGAAAGATAACTACTATTGGTAAATATTTGAGAAAGATAACTACTACGGAGTATTTGAATAATATTTCATTTGAAGGACTTTCGCATTTATGATTATTAGCTTATTAGTAATTTAAATGGAAGATCGAATGTTGAGATTTTGACATGTCTCTCTAAATTTATAAACGAATTTATGCCACTTATCTGGGGTATAAGATTTATTTAATGATTGCGAATTCAGGTAGAATCGGGGCTGTTCAATTTCATCCCTTCTTCCTTACGTCATTGACAACCGTCTTTTTCATTTGATTCGATCGCACGTGTTCCATTTTTTTAGATCTCGTCGTTGTTTTTTCCTTATAAATATATAGATAATAATCTTTTATTAGGACTTTAGTTTTGTTTTTTAAGTGCATATAAGTATAGTAGTATTTCAGGAGAATTGAATTTATGATAAATGTACACTTTATTTCGTAAAATATTATGAGGGCATATTTAAAAAGTCTTCGTTCCAATCCTTAAAATTAATGCGATTCAATCTTGTAAGAATATTATAAATTATTACAATCCTATTTTAGTAGTACTCCTATTTTTGACAATGATATATGTGCATACATTCATATATTTCAGAGAATCTTCTAGATTTTAATTTATATATTGAATGATTTTGAATTTATCATATTTTTATTATACTATTAATTTATTTTAAATTGTTTTAGAGCTAGGATTTAGAAGTATTAAACCAAGGTAATCAATAATCATGAGCAATATAATGAGTGATGGTTAATTACAATATTCAATATATATTCTATATGTGAAGATAATTTTTTTAGACCATATTATTTGCATCAAATGAGTTAATTATATATATACTGCTATATAACAAAATGGGAAATTAGAAAATATAAACTGGTAAAATGCATTTAATTATGGGGATTTTAATTAATTTGTTTGATTCTCTATAATAATTACAGGTAAGTACGAAATATCTATATAAACCACCTTCCCCTCTACATCATTTCATCATTCTCAATAACATAGAGATAGTACATTCTATTCTTTTGTAGTTTCACGTATATACACACACTACTATTTTCAAATTTATAGTTAGCTCTTATGTTAGCTTATAAGCATTTGATGGTAGTAGAATTAACTTTACTATTTTGGGGCATCCACACTCCACGTACAATGGTGAGATAAGAACGATGAGACATGTCTGACTCCCTGCATAGCATCGACAACACTAATCCACTTGAAGGACCAGTCAAGTCGAGTGGCGTGCAAGGAGCCAGACATGTTAAAATCATTTTTTTTATTGTTATTATTGTTGTCTTTGTTTGGATTTGTAATTGTGTGTATGATTAGAGTACATATTTATAACTTTGAAAAATGAATACATATGTAGTGAAGGTGGATGTCAAGAGAGTTTGACGTGCCTGGCTCCCTGTATGCCACTTGGTAGCACTAATTCGATAGACGAATTTGTTGAATCGAGTGGCGTAACGGGAGTCAAGCACGTCTTGAAATGATGTCTATCAAGAGAGTAATTTGATGTGCCTAGCTCCCTGTATGCCACTTGGTAGCACTAATTCGATAGACGAATTTGGTGAATCGAGTGGCGTAACGGGAGTCAAGCACGTCTTGAAATTATGTCTGTCAAGAGAGTTATTGGATGTGCCTGGCTCCCTGTATGCCACTTGGAGCACTAATTCGATAGACGAATTTGTTGAATCGAGTGGCGTAACGGGAGACAAGCACGTCTTGAAATGATGTCTGTCAAGAGAGGTATTTGATGTGTCTGGCTCCCTGTATGCCCACTTGGTAGCACTAATTCGATAGACGAATTTGGTGAATCGCGTGGCGTAACGGGAGTCAAGCACGTCTTGAAATGATGTCTGTCAAGAGAGTGATTTGATGTGCCTGGCTCCCTGTATGCCACTTGGTAGCACTAATTCAATAGACGAATTTGGTGAATCGAGTGGCATAATGGGAGTCAAGCACGTCTTGAAATGATGTCTGTCAAGAGAGTTATTGGATGTGCCTGGCTCCCTGTATGCCACTTGGTAGCACTAATTCGATAGACGAATTTGTTGAATCGAGTGGCGTAACGGGAGTCAAGCACGTCTTGAAATGATGTCTGTCAAGAGATTAATTGGATGTGTCTGGCTCTCTGTATGCCATTTGGTAGCACTAATTCGATAGACGAATTTGTTGAATCGAGTGGCGTAACGGGAGTCAAGCACGTCTTGAAATGATGTATGTCAAGAGAGTAATTGGATGTGTCTGGCTCCCTATATGCCACTTGGTAGCACTAATTCGATAGACAAATTTGTTGAATTGAGTAGCGTAACGGGAGTCAAGCACGTCCTAAAATGATGTCTCTTTAATTTCTTAGAATTTGATCGAATGAGTGTTTTTATTTAGTTTGTACTGGAAAGACATATAGTAATATATCAAATAAATTGAAGAAACATTTTATATATAAATGAACTGAATTTTATATTTTTATTAGATTCAGTTGCTACTTTAGATAAGCAGTCATTTTTATGTTATTACTCCACAATTCAGTTCTTGAAGTTATTTTTTAAATCTTGGGCATGATTAGTATCTGTATTTCAACTTTATTCTGTAATAATTGTTTATTTGATTCATTGAAATTTGAGATTCGTGTAAATGTATGTAACAGCGTATTTATTCATTTATTGTATCTAAAAAGTTCCCTTATGAAGGAGTATAAATTAAATGGATTAATTGATTCAAAAACCCACTTTTCTTCTAAACCCTAATGTCATCCTTCTACTTACAAAACCCAATTATATTTGTTCACAAGCCATATGGTCATGTGATTAATTGTGTGAAAACAATCAGATTGGCGTCAAATTACATCTCATGTTACATAATACATATAAATCCAAACAAGTATCAAACCATGTAATCACAGATTTAGAAAATGAAATTCGTAAAGTCAAACACATAAAAGAATATCATTGTTATGTCTATAGCGGGAAAATGCATGATGGACCAAGATAGAAATGAACTCCAACCTTCGATGTTAATTAGCTGCCTCACCGCAAAATCGGCAGCACCTCCAAAGTCCAAATAATAAAGTTATCTGATGAGTATTAGAATCTATCGACACCGACCTCATCTAGATCGCTATTCAATCTACTAATGTTGTCTATGAAGAACATGCCCGTGCCCTCCTCCTCTATGTGCGTGACGAGAGATCGTCAAAAGCACTTGCCGGAATTTCTCCCAACTCGGCCGCCTCCTCCTCGACAAATCCACGCAAATCAGCCCTAATTCCACCATCTCTGCCGCCTCGACCACCATCTCAGCCGTCCTCTCCACCCTCTCATCGATCAAATCCTCAACATTTCCCGCGCAATTCACCTTCACCCATTCAACAATCCCACTCTCCCTCTCTCTCCTCCCTAAATCCCACCTATTCATTAGTATCTCAAACACCAACACCCCAAACTCACACATTCCTACAAAACAACAACAATTAGTTTTTAAAAAGTTTTAAAAAAAAGTAACAACTTTATTTAAACTCACTCTTTGCACAGCTTCGATCACCATCACTATCGTCACCGTCGTCATCATCATCATCGTCGAATTCAAATCTAGTTATAACCGGATCTCCGTTTTTCGACACCACCACATCTCCCGCCCTAAGACTATACCCAATTTGAGGGCATTCCCCACTCAAATAACGAACCGCGCCAGCGATCCCTGCGATTGCTTGTACCCTCTGCTTCCACGGCGGTACGCAATCCCTAATCCACGCCCCCAAATTCCTCCTCCTCCCGCCCCCACCGCCATCAATCCACTCCATCACCACCGCCACAAATCTCCGGCTATCGCACCACCCCAACACCCGCACAACGTTCCGGTGCCTCAGCCGCACTATCACCCCGCACCTCTCCACGAACTTCCTCCTCACCTCCCTCGCCGCCGCCTTCTCCTCCGAATAAACAACCCCAACCCCCACCACCCTCCCATCCCTCAAAACACCCCTATAAACCCTACCCAAATCCGAATCCGATTTTCCCGCCAAATCCCGCCTCAACAATCCCCCAATCGCCTCCTCCACCGCCCTCGCCTCGAATTCAAATTCCCCCCTCCCGCAATTTTCCCGCCAAAAACAGAGCCACATGAAAAACAGGACGGCGGCGACCACCGCAACCGGGAAACCGACCAGAAACGCCACCGTCCTGATCCTCAGCTCCCGGTGATCCGGAATCACGCCGGAATTCACAAAACCCGACGAATTAAAACGGCTAAAAAACTGCACCTCCGAGACCCTACACTCGGAGAAGCCATTATACGATAAATTGAGAGAAGTCAAATTCGGGAGGGACGACGAGACCTTCTCCACCGGAAACTCGCCGGAGAGGCGATTGAGGCTCAAATCAAGCGACCGGATCTGCGCGCACCCCAAAACATCTTCCGGAAAGCTTCCGATCAACGAATTGTTGGATAAATCGACGGATTGGATCGACAAGGGGCAGAATCTCCAGAAGAAATCGAAGGAGAGGTAGAGAGGGGCGAGGCGGGGGCGGGCGCGGAGGTCGATTTTAGGGAAGGATTCGACGCAATTGGGGTTGTTGGAGAGGTTGCAGAGATGGGCGGCGACGATGGTGGACTTGAAGATGAGGAGGAGGGGGGCGGAGGAGTTGCAGTAGCGGAGGGATGGGTTGCGGCGGCAGTTGTTTGTGATGGTGGCGTTGAAATCCGGCGGCGGGAGGAGGTTGTTGAGGTCTTCCACCACCGTTGCGGGGGAAGCGGTGGGGATTGGGATTGCAATTGAGATTGTGATTAGGATTTTGAAGAGGATGAGGTTTTTTGCCATGGTTGGATATTTGGAGAGTGAAAAGAGGAATTTGGATTTATTCAAATTGAATAAACGGTTAAAAGTTAGGTTTTTTGGCGGTTGGTGAAGTTGAAAACGGTAGTTAATCTCTTTTATTGTCCCTTTTTTATTTTATTTTATGGATATGATCTATTTTTTCGGTAGAATAATAAGATTAAACGATTTTTAGCATTAATGGTGAAAAACGAAAATGATCATTTTTGCATAGTTAATGAATAAATATACTATAGCAGCTAGAGTTGAAAATGATATGAATTACAACTAATTTTGTGTGCAAAAAGACTATTTAATAAAATTAACAAGATTGTAAAAAAGTGGCGGTCGCGCGAAAACCTAATGCTCACACAATTTCGTGAATTGAATGATTTCACATTATCATGCAAATTCATGTGAAAATGGAAATTGAAGAATCACGTAATTGCATGAACTGAATGATTTTGTGTGAACCTTCTGGAACTTAAATTAGAGCATCTCCAATGGTCGGCTAGCGACCGGCTAGCCGATTTTTAGCGCTGGCCGATCGGCTAGCCGAACCATTGGAAGCGGCCAGCGGGTCGGCGTGGGCTGGCCGATCGCTCGGCGCTGGCCGATGCGCTAGCCGCCATTGTGGCGGCCCGATCGGCCAGCGCCTTATTTTATTTTATTTTTTATTTTTTTTTACACCTATATAAACGCGACTTTAGTTTCATTTTCATTTGCACCACTTGCTTTAACGAGTTTTCTCTCTCTCTAACTTTAAAAAAAAAATCATGTACTTTTTTTTAAAATCTTTGTACTTTTTTTTAATGGAATGGATTAATTTTCCCGTATATGTGTCGTAAATTTAATTCCGTAATTTGATCGTAATTTTAATTCCGTAAATGCAATATATTTTGAATTATTTTTATTGCGGCTGGCCTAAATCTAATGTGGCAGGTGTATTTTTAGTGCTGCTGACGTGGCAGGGAGAGAGAATGGCTGACCTATTGCTGGCCTATTTAGCATTGGAGATGCTCTTACTAGGAGCATCTTGGTAAAACAATATATATTCTCGATGAAAATTAAAATTGTATTTAAAATGTTGTCTACTACTATAAAATAACTACTATAAAATTTTTGCTTCTATAGTATACATATTTTTTCTATTAGATTCACAATTAATAGTAATATGTTTATTATTATTAATGATATTTTTGTATAATTATATATTTGGGGTTATTTGATTGACAAAGATTTCAAGAAAATACTTCATACTCCCTCCCTCTGTCAACAAAAATGAAAAAAAAAATAGTACGTTTAGCCAATTACTCAACGCACACAAGTCACAACATAGTTTTTCCTTATTTAGTTATTCAAATAAAGTGAAAAGCTAATAATTTACGAATGTTGAATTACTCAGTAGATGATTAATAAGCACGACTTTTAAGTAAAATTATTGCATGGTAGTATGAAATTAATAAATCTAAGTGACCAAATTTTGTACAACTAAATTCTTGTTTATTTGACAAAAAAATAGGTTTATTTATGAATTTAATTAAAATATTAGATACATATATAGTACATGGAAAGTGCATAATATTGTGGTTATATATTTATGATTTTTTATAATTTTTTTATTTTTTTAGAATTATATAGGTAACTAGTGCATATTTTAATTCTTTTAAAAATAATAAAAAGAAAATTCAAATATAAATATAAAAGATGAAGTTAAAGGCTAATAAGTCTTTTTAACTTATCCACTTACTATATTTATAATTTTAATATATAATTAATACATCAAATTACTAATATAACTTTATTTTGGTTGTACAAAATTTAGTTTGCTAGTATGAAATACTATAGTGAGATATCCCATCAAAATAATCACACCTCAAGCACTTCGCGACCCCAATCAAACCAAATTGCAAGAACTTTAGGGCATTTTTCATTACTTTTCCATTGTATGAAACGACATGAGTTGCAGTGGGGTACAAAATCATCTCATCACCAATTAATTGATGGATGGATTTGACACCTCACTAATTGTGTAAACACTATTTGGGGAGTTATTGTTGAAAAATAGGAGTATTTAGTTAAAATAACAACCTATGTGTAAAAGATAAAATTAGAGCAAGATTTGTTTTCTAAATCTCAATTGACCCAATATTATTTTAAATACCCAAAAAAGTTCAATTTGGTGATTTGAAATTCACACAAATTTTGCAATATTATTATACATATATATATTTGGAATATACTCCATATATATTACATAGGAGTGTTATAAAGTTCCACTAACATACTATATTAATTTTAATAAACAACCAAATTTTTACAACCAAAATAAAGTTATATTAATAATTTGATATATTAATTATATGTTAAAATAATAAATATAGTTAGTTGACAAGTTAAAAAGACTTATTAGCCTTTAATCTCATTTTTTATTTTTATATTTGAATTTCTTTTCTATTGTTTTTAAAATTTAAACTAAAGTATGCACTAATTATATTTATGGTTACAAAAGAATAAAAAAATTATACACAAATCATAAATATATGATCACAATATTATGCATTTTCCATGTACTATATATGCATTCATATATTTTAATTAAATGTGTAAATAAATCTATTTTTTTTCAAATAAATTAATTTTTGATCGTACAAAATTTAGTCACCTAAATTTGTTGTATTTGGAATATTAATCAATTTATGAATCCCACTTGTAAAATTATATTGGAGTCCCATCCCACATCATAATCCTTTTATTGATCTATCCTTTCATGTCTTATATGAATGCACTTTTTTCCACTGTTCAAACCTTCTGTTCCTCACCTTTTTGTCCCATCCAAAAACTGCTCCCATTTATCCAGCACTCTCCCATTCCTCAATTATTTACAATAAATTTCACCATTCATCTAGGTTAAAAAAAAGACTAATGTAAACAAAACAAAATACAGTAAATTTTTAAAAACAAGATGTGAAAAAGAAAACATCACACTCAATCACGTATTGAATCATAGAATCCAAAGGGTTCCAAACCCTTGCTGTCAAACCCTTGCGTGAAAAGCAAGTCCAAAGAGTCGAAGAAGCTGTCTTCCGATTGGTTGGATTCCGGCAACGCCGGCTTGTAGCTCAATCCGTCGTCGAATTCCGCTTCTTCCGCTTGTTCCACCTCCGTTTTCACGGTGGCGACCTCCGTGCTGGTCTCCGCGGATTTGGGGGAGGTTTTCGCGGCGGCGGTTTTGGACGGCTGGGCTCGGGTGGAGCCGGCGAGGGCGTTTCTCTGCGTGGGCCACGGGTGGTTGTGCTCCGACGTGTATGTGATCACCAGCATGTTCGGGTCTGTTCGGCTCCGCTCCACTTGCTTCCTCGCCGAACATCCCTTCGAGCTACTACATCTGTAGTAGCCCCTAATTTTTTTTTTCAGAAAAAAAAGAAGCGCAACTCAGTTGATAATTATATAAAAAGTCAAATTAATCATATGTACACATAATGTTACCTTGGATAGGGAGAACCCTTGATCGGTTTCTGCCCGTATTTTCGCCACGCCCAAAGATCCGAGGGCACGATTTCGCCGCTTTGCCGGCTATTTGCTGGCGCCGGAGCTGGTATGCAAACCACCTTCTTTGCTTGGCTTTTTCTGATCATTTTCATTGCATGGAAATTAACAAAAATCAGATGAAATTATAAAAATAAATAAATTGCTATATGTACATCGCTAGTGAGTGATTTAGTAATATGAATCTCTTCTTTATTAAAAAGCCTAAAGTGGTGGAGAATTTGAAAGACTTGACACACAAAAAATTGTGTTTGTGAATTCATTTTTTTTTAAAAGGAAAGGTAGTTTTGAGATTCTAATTCTAAACATGTGATAGTCAGAGTTAAGAATTAATAGAAACACTTAATTAATCACAAGTCTTACCGATTTCAATGGTGTTATGCAGTTCTCATTAATTACGTAATTAATCACTCCTTAATTATGGATTAGGATATTAACAGCCATCATCGCAAGGAAAAGAATAATCGATAATTATATTCCCACCTTCTTCTAATTCCCGTATTTCGCGGTGATGAGATCTGCAGATTGCTCTCAATCAAGCAATTCAGCGGCTGTGGCAGCTTCTCCGGCGAGATCTGGAGCATCCTCGAGAAGAGATTCGGAGGTCTATTCATCTCATCGTCGAGATTAATCATTTGACCTAGATTTCCATTTCCGATTAATCCTGGCTGCGGCGGCGAGGCGGCGATTTCGTCGATCAGCGGATCTCGGAGGTGCGCGAACGGATCGCCGAATTCGTCGGTGGAGAAGGCGATCGGATTGCTCGGAAATTGCCACTCCGCCGCGGCGGCGGCGGTAGGGGTTTCAGCTGCTGGATTGGATGCGGCGGCGGTGGCTCTGATTATGTCGATTAGATCGCCTTGATTGTAATTCTCCATTCCTATTTAATGGACGGCGGCAGAGCTGCTGTATCAGTTAACTTCGATTTGATTGCATCGAATTCACAGAATTGAAGAGAATTCAGCTTTTGATCTTTTTCTGTGTTGATTTAGTGTTGCTGTTGTTGAAGAAATGAAAACCTAGTTCATAAGAGATTACGATAGAATAAAATGGTGAGAGAGAGAGGAAATCGCTGACTTGTGATTTAATTTATAAAACAAAGAGAGAGTGGGAGAGGTGTGAGCAAGTTGATGATATAATTGTTGAGACCCTGTTTGAGTATGGAGCATGAAAGGAAGTGAATAAATCCAAGATCACGGTGATCTGACTTGCCGGTGAGTTGGTTTGGGGGTCGGGAGGTCGAGCACCTTTAAATGTGATAATTAGGGTTCATTTTTACCCGTTGTACATCAAATGTATCTCATGTCATCGTTCGAAAATTAGGGTTCATTTTTACTCGCTATACGTCAAATATATCTCATGTCATCGTTCGAAAATTATATAGTGAACTCATTAGCTTGATTGTTATAGCTCCATATGCAATTAAACGTCATATTGAGCTAGTTAAACAATTTATATGTTCATATCGTTTATGCTTATTTGTAGTATTTGTTTTAGTAGTACTAATATTCTTCTAATTAGAGGGTTTTAGGATGGATTTGACTTTTGAGTATTAAATTAGTGTAAATGAAGATATAAAAAGGGCAAAGGGTCAAATAGTGCAACTATTGTTAATATAAAAATTACTCATTTTGTAGCTAAATCCTTGTCAATCTCTATCTATCTAGTTAATTACTACTATCACTGAATTGGTTGTTTTGCAGAGTGTAAAACGTTAGCACAATTATTCGATTAATTTAAAGAGTTGTGGAAAAGGCCATTTTTATAGAATATATCTATATATAGTTGTAATTGAAATATGGAGGCGGCAGGTAGCCGCAATTGTCGGAGAACCATTCAAAAAACGTTGGTAGCTAATTAAATAAACATTTCGATAATGAAATGCGATTTAAAATATATTTCATCTTCAATAAATAATTCCAGGATTTGGATTACTATATTGGAATAAATGCTATAAATAAAAAACTATTATTCATTATTTTTAATTAAGAAAAACTATTTATTTTTTGTTTCTGAAAAACATTTCGATTGACTTGTGCTTATTTCAGAAAAAAACCATTGATTTTATAGGGACTTAATTAAATGTGCATTATTGTAGTGATTAATTACCTGACATTCACATTTTTAGTAGTTTTTTGCTCCCATCAATTTTCCAGAAATGTCCCACGAATTAAATTGATTTTTTTAAAATGTGTACGTATACACTTACATCATACAGCACAAATGTACACACAAACGTGTATAGTATTTATATGTGTGCGTGTAAGTGTGTGTGACAATATACAGTGTGAAGTTTATAAAAGTAGCATACCTCTTTATTTTTTGTAATTCACTTTCTCACATATAATGGTTAGATAAAAATTGAATTATATAATCCCAATTAATTAAGTATATTCGATTGTTTAGTTCTTTAATTAATGGTGAATTATTATTACATGACAAGGTCATGTGGTAGTGAAGATTTGCTACCGAGTTCTGCAACAATTTAATTTTCGGCACATGGAGTGGGGAATTTAGGAATGATGCAATTGGTGGGTAAATTGTATTTTTAATCCGTTAGTGTTAATTAAATATGAGAGTAAGTAGATTTACATCTCGTGACAATTTAAGTCCCAAGAAATTATATAATAACAATAATAAATAAAAAGTAATGAAACAAAAAAAAAAAAACTATATATAACAATACTTTATATGGATGTAAAAAGAGATATTGGAATTACTCCATCCATCCATAAAAAATAGATAACTTTGTGTATGACACGAGTTTTAATGTAGAATTGGTAAAGTAAAAGAGAGGAGGAGAAAAAGTAGGTAAAGTAAGAGAGATGAAGAGAAAAAGTGAGTAAAGTATGAGAGAGGGAAGAAAAAGTGGGAAAAGTATGAGAGATAAACTTTCCATTTTAAGAAAGTGATCTATTTTTTTTGGATGTCCCAAAATGGCAAAAGTGATCTATTGTTTGTGGACGGAGGGAGTACTATATAAGTCTCTTTCGGATTTATATCATGAAATCGGGTCACGGCCCGTGGGCTAAAAATTAACTGATTTAGCAGTGTATCTGAACTGAAACTGTGAAATAATTGACTCAAAGCAGAATATTTGAGCTTAAAATTTGTGTCAGTTCGATAGATAGTTTGTTCGGCACGATCTAAAAACAGTCCAACTTCTTCAAAGTTTACCTTGATTGGTTTGAGGGAAGGTGTTGACAATGAAAAAAAATGTAGGAGTAGTAATTTTCATTGACCATTTATCATATCACTAATTAATTTATAGTAATAGAAATCCTATAGATTTATGGGTAATTTCAAATAGAACTAAGTAAAGACATATGTACTAGTACATTTTTTCAAATAATTCATCTGAAACTAATTATAAATAGGTTATTTATTTGAAAGATTTGTGGTGGTCCATCCCCAAAAACCCTCGTGCCACTTACATTTTCTAGTGATTTTGAATCATTGTATAATTTTGGGTAGAGACAGCACCTAACCCATGTTTGTGCATGAAACGAAATACCCACCAAAAAACAATTTTAAGACTGGGATTCTCTGCCACAGAATTTGTCCCCTAAAATATTTTATTTTTATTTTTTCGAAACCTAATTATATTAAAGCCAAAATAGAAGCATCCTTCCATGTGATCCGTAGTCATTATTTAATCCCTAGTTAATCAATCGTACTTATTTTTCTAGACCAGAAGTTAAACAATTAATTTTAACCTAATAGTGACAAATTCTACCCTCGATGCTTACAAATGATTATTACACTATTATATATAATCCGATTAAATTAGATTGTTAAAAAGTCACATTTAATTAATTATTAATGACTCCTCAATAAATAAGGATAAAGTAGATAAATGGTACCATCAAAAGAAGATTAGATATATTTTCTTATGAGAAATTAAATTGATAGGAGTTGGGACATAGGAGTAACATTTTGAAAGATATTAGCACTAACAATTAGTGTGTTGATTGATTGGAAGACAGATGAAAAATTTTAAGTAATTCTGAATTGAATGGATTTGGCAATCACCATTTTTTTAACCTCAAATTTAGCTGAATCATACTTCCCCATTTCTTCAATCCTAAAACATTGATTATAATAACAATAATTAAATTATAACAACAAATAATAAACAACTATACATGGTTGTGACTCTACAATAATTGTTCGACAAATTATATCTACCATCTCATTCCAGTTAAGCATGAATAGAGCAGTTGCATTTATTAATTTAATAGTTCAACTAGAAATTTAATTTAATACATGACTTTTTAATTGTGATTAATTTCCATGCAAACGAAGGTTAAAAAATTATTTTTGGAGGTTGTTGAAGTAAAGTCAGAGCATGTTGGTAAAATTCGAAAAGATAAGGACCGACAATTAAGTATAAATAAAGAGATTAAAATGACATTAAAAATCTAAATTTCATGAGAAAATAAAATTAGTTAATCAAAATATTTAATGAATGATCTAATCGATGATGGTGGTAGAGAAAATAAATTAGTTACCATTGTCTCCCCACGAGCTACTGCGTACCCTGATTGAACCTCCCTCACATGGTGTCAGATTGAAGTGTGAGGACCGCCAATACGACGGAATCGCCTTTTATTGCAATTAAGTGAATTAGTTGTACGAGACCAATTATCAACTATTCAATTGAATATGTTTATCATCCCATAATATTTTTAGAAAACTTCAATTAATGCAAAGTTAATACGGAGTAATTTTTAAATAAAAGTATTTACTAGTACTCATATAGTCCCTAGGATTCTGTGACGATGCGTATGAATTAACAAACACTACTATGATATAGCAACTTTACTTCCATTGTCAATTAAAAAAGAATGAATTTTTGCCATTATTTTAGGGATTCATTCGAGATCCAAAGCCCCTTTATGTAGTTTAAAATGAAGAAAGCAAAGGTCATATCTAATCGGAATGATAATAGAATACAAAGAAACTAATTAATACCGAGTTAATTAGTTACGATAGGAGAACATGACCTAAATGTTTTGTAGTTTAAATTTAAATAAATAAATAAATAGAAAACTTTACATGAGTATGTCTTCATTTTTTAACTCATTTGTAAATTCCAGTATCCTGATTTGGACCCCTTAATATTCTTAGAATCTGAGATGGCTTGTGAACAAATATAATTGGGTTTTGTAAGTAGAAGGATGACATTAGGGTTTAGAAGAAAAGTGGGTTTTTGAATCAATTAATCCATTTAAATTATAATTCATAAGGTAACTTTTTAGATACAATAAATACACTGTTACATACATTCACATGAATCTCAAATTTCAATTTCAAATAAACAATTATTATAGAATAAAGTTGAAATACAGGTACTAATCATGCCCAAGATTTAAAAAATAACTTCAAGAACCCATTGAATTTGTGGAGTAATAACATAAAAACGACTGCTTATCTAAAGTAGCAACTGAATCTAATAACAATATACTACAATTCAGTTCATTTATATATAAAATGTTTCTTGTCTTTCCAGTACAAACTAAATAAAATCACCCATTCGATCAAATTCCAAGAAATTAAAGAGACATCATTTTAGGCCACCTTCACTACATATGTATTCATTTTTCAAAGTTATAAATATGTACTCTAATCATACACAATTATAAATTCAAAAAATGACAACAATAATAACAATAAAAAAAAAAAAAAAGTTTTTAACATGTTTGGCTCCTTGCACTCCACTCAACTTGACTGGTCCATCAAGTGGGTTAGTGTTGTCGATGCCATGCAGGGAGTCAGACATGTCTCATCATTCTAATCTCACCTTCTGTATGTGGAGTGTGGGTGCCCCAACATAGAAAAGTTAATTCTACTACCATCAAATGCTTATAAGCTAACATAAGAGCTAACTATAAATTTGAAAATAGTAGTGTGTGTATATACGTGAAACTACAAAAGAATAGAATGTACTATCTCTATGTTATTGAGAATGATGAAATGATGTAGAGGGGAAGGTGGTTTATATAGATATTTCGTACTTACCTGTAATTATTATAGAGAATCAAACAAATTAATTAAAATCCCCATAATTAAATGCATTTTACCAGTTTATATTTTCTAATTTCCCATTTTGTTATATAGCAGTATATATATAATTAACTCATTTGATGCAAATAATATGGTCTAAAAAATTTATCTTCACATATAGAATATATATTGAATATTGTAATTAACCATCACTCATTATATTGCTCATGATTATTGATTACCTTGCTTTAATACTTCTAAATCCTAGCTCTAAAACAATTTAAAATAAATTAATAGTATAATAAAAATATGATAAATTCAAAATCATTCAATATATAAATTAAAATCTAGAAGATTCTCTGAAATATATGAATGTATGCACATATATCATTGTCAAAAATAGGAGTACTACTAAAATAGGATTGTAATAATTTATAATATTCTTACAAGATTGAATCGCATTAATTTTAGGGATTGGAACGAAGACTTTTTAAATATGCCCTCATAATATTTTACGAAATAAAGTGTACATTTATCATAAATTCAATTCTCCTGAAATACTACTATACTTATATGCACTTAAAAAACAAAACTAAAGTCCTAATAAAAGATTATTATCTATATATTTATAAGGAAAAAACAACGACGAGATCTAAAAAAATGGAACACGTGCGATCGAATCAAATGAAAAAGACTGTTGTCAATGACGTAAGGAAGAAGGGATGAAATTGAACAGCCCCGACTCTACCTGAATTCGCAATCATTAAATAAATTTTATACCCCAGATAAGTGGCATAAATTCGTTTATAAATTTAGACAGACGTGTCAAAATCTCAACATTCGATCTTCCATTTAAATTACTAATAAGCTAATAATCATAAATGCGAAAGTCCTTCAAATGAAATATTATTCAAATACTGGTGTAGTAGTTATCTTTCTCAAATATTTACCAACAACGTCCAAAATTAAATTCAAACACCAACTTATTAAACTTTCATCAATTTTGAACAAATAAACTATTCACTCCTAAATAATACAGTAATTTTTTTAAAATATTAATTTTCATAGATTTTTCCCTGACTCGTATTATTTATCTTAATATAAATAAAGAAAAATTTCCCTTAATTGCAGTGGGATTGGAAAGAAGACTTTGTAAATATGTAATCATAACATTTTATGAGGACAAAATTCGATTTTGGCGTTTACGCTTTAAATTGGATTATAAAGTGTACATTTATCATAAATTCAATTCTACTTAATTACTACTCCTATGCTTATACGCACTTAAAAAATAAAACCAAAGTCCTAATAAAAGATTATTATCTATATATTTATAAGAAAAAACAGGCGATAGATCTAAAAATTAAAACACGTGCGATCGGATCAAATGAAAAAGACCGTTGTCTATGACATAAGGCGATAGCGATGGAATAATCGGCCTCGAGCCCCAACTCCACCTGAATTCGCAATTATTTTATTAATCTTATACTGCAGTTGAGTGATATAAATTAATTTATAGAAATTAAAGCGATGGTGTCAAAATCTCAACATTCAATCCTCCATTTAAATTAATAAACTAGTAATTATAAGCACAAAAGATCATTCAAATAAAATAAAATATTAATTCAATAGTTATCTTTCTCAAATATTTGCAAACAGTAGAAGGTCCAGTATTAAATTCAAACACCAAATTGTTAAATTTCCATCAACTTTTAACACATGAACAACTATTTAATTACTCCTAAATAGAAATTTTAAAAAAAAACTATTTTTAATAGATTTTTCCCAGACTCATATAACTATTCATTTTAATTAAATTAAAGAGAGATTCCTCTTAATTGCAGTGGGATTGGAATGAAGACTTTGTAAATATGTCATCATAATATTTTATGAGGACAAAATTCGATTTTAGCGTTTAATCTTTAAGTTGGATTACAAAGTGTACATTATCATAAATTCAATTGTACTGAAATACTAATATACTTATATGCACTTAAAATTCGATTTTGGCGTTTAATCTTTAAAATGGATTATAAAGTGTATATTATCATAAATTCAATTGTACTGAAATACTAATATACTTATATGCACTTAAAAAAATAAAACTAAAGTCCAAATAAAAGATTATTACATATTTATAGAAAAAACAACGACACATCTAAAAAATGGAATATATAGGATCGAATCAAATGAAAAAGAAAGTTGTCCATGACGTAAAGAAGAGGCGATGGAATTGATCACCCCCAACTCGACCTGAATTCCCAATCATTTAATAAATCTTACTCCAGTTAAGAGATATAAATTCGTTTATAGAAATTAGAGAGACGTGTCAAAATTCCAATATTCGATCCTCCATTTAAATTAATAAACTAATAATCGTCACGAGGTCCTTCAAATGAAAAAAAAATATTAATCAAATAATAAAAGATCCAATATTAAATTCAAACACGTTATGAAATTTCATCAATTTTGAACGCGTAAACTATTTACTCCTAATTAGAAATTGTTAAAAATAATTAATTTTCTTTTCTCATATAATTATTTATCTTAATTAAAAATAAAGAGAAATTCCCTTTACCAAAAAAACCGCGAGAAATTTAAAAAACTGAAAACTTACCATTGTTTCCTCCACCGGCGGTGATGCTCCGCCGTCAAAATCTCCGCGCGACGGAGGAGCTCCGATACAGGTTTCCTTCACGCCTCTTTTTTCCCGTTGAGTTATCTATCGTATTTAAAGTTTGGTAAAGTTGACAGTAAGCATTGTTTGTGGAGTAATTTTCCGATATGAACTTTGGGAATAGGGTTTTTTTTTGTTTGTAATTTGATTACCTGTTTTTTTTGGTCAATTGAATTCTTCTGCCGAATGATCCTTCACTAAGTCCAACAATGGCGGATTTCACAATGTTGTGCTATACAAGGCTTCGGTCTTTGTCTTTCTCAAATCATCCGTATCCTTTTTTCACACACTCAATCACGAAATTGGAGGGTGATTCCTGCTGCAAACATGAAGACCTCCGCCGCTTCTAATGCAGTGGACTCAAATCAGAGGGTAAACCATCTCTCAGCTTCCATTTAGTTTTAGCTTGTGGCTGTGGATTTATTGATTGAGTTATTGTATGGTTATATAAGTATTGAATGATGTTTGTTTAGGCAATGATTATGAATGCTTCTGGTGTGAAAATTGAATGAATGCGTGATGGAAAGTGTGATGGAAAGTATGTTTATGGGTGGCGTGGGGATGAGATCAATGGATTCGAGGGATGCTGACAAATTACAGACCTTAATGTTGCGTAGTAGTGTAGTTTTCGTATGGTATGTGAATAACGGAAAGTGCCTAATATGTGATGATGTATGTGGTTGATGTAGCTACTGAAATTATAGGTGAAGATGCTTATTTTCAGCTGTAGTGAAGCGAATAAAGCCAGGATTTCGATGATGCCTTTTCAACTGATCTAATTTGGATTCTTTTCCTATACAGTGATGGTATTACCTGTATGAAAAGATCGGTGCCTTAAATACGTGTTACTCTGCTTTATAGTCATATTTACATTGCAATGGTATGAAATTATGGCTATTTCACACATAGGAAAGTCATTATGCTGTAATTAATAACGAGTGGCCTCTGTGATTTGGAGCGTAATGTTAAGTTAGGAATGAATTAAGAGTTTAATATGATTATTTTGGCCATTGTTGGTATTGATGAAGCATTCTCCCTCAACACTGCAGGAAGCATATTATCGTGGTCGTGATGACCCATTCTTTCATGGGATGCGAAGAGGTGAAGCAGCACTAGTCAGGAAGGGCAGTGCAATTGACTTTCAAGGAAATTTAGCAACGAAGATCAGTTATAGACCAGCCTCAGATGTTGGAGATCATAAATCGAGAAATATTATTGATGCTATAACTGAAGAACCTTATGATAGTCCTAAAAACTCACCTATGGACATAGTTCTAGAACCTATTGGCAGGACATCGTCCGGGAGGTGGTCAAAGACTTCCTCGCCGCTAGTAGTTGCTCAGTCAGATGTGAATATCAACCTCGATGAACTTAACGAACCATTAGCAATTTCTAGTCCAGATTCCACAGAAGGAAAGGAGTTGGCCATTCAAGTTAGCTCCACAAGGCCTTTGGTCGAAACATCATATCAAGTGACAAAGTGGCAAACAGATATTTCCAATGTTCCTCTTCCTCCATCTGCAGCATTGTTTTATCAAGGGCCTTCGCTACTAAGGGGAGTTACTGTACCATGTGCAAGTATTCACAAGCTAAACGCGTACCTGAAGGCTAAGAGAGATGTTGTCAATGCTGGTGTTCCTGGGATGTTCCTACATGCTGTGATTGGGCCAGATGGTACAGGTAATTTCAGTTATATTTGCTAGAAAAATCTTGAGTGGGTGATTCACTTTTCAGATTGATAAGATAGAGGATTGAGTTTCTCCAATCCCCCTTTTTCAATGGGATATAAATCAAACCAAATTAGCTCGAATGATAGGAGTTATCAAAGGCCTTGGGATATCTCAATCCTTCAAAGTAAACAAGGGATTAGCTTATACTCCCTCCGTCCCGCTTTAGCAGTCCCATTGACTTTTCTGTCTTCTTTTTGTAAAAATGATAAAAAATAGTTAAAGTAGAGAAATGGTAAAGTAAAAGAGACAATAATGTAGATAAGACTCTTCTCTATATTATTCTCTCTCTTAATTTACCATTTCTCCTCTTTAACTATTTTTCATCATTTTTACAAAAAGATGGCAGAAAAGTCAATGGGACTGCTAAAGCGGGACGGAGGGAGTACTATTTTATCTATCTATACTAATAAGGTGCATTTTGTCAGATGTGGGATCGGTGGCTTCGACCATCATGTATGCTTTTCATGTTGATGAGACTATCAAAAGCAAGCACTTTTTCACTGTTCCTGTAATTAATATGAAGAGGGCTGACTTAGACACACATGTTAATGTTCGGTGGCTTCTTAACTCATGCCATATTGATCTGTCATTTTTAATTTTCATTGATGAGGTACTTACCATTTCAGTATTCCAAACCTAGAAACTAGCTCATTTCTGGTCTCCATGATGTCGTAATCCTACTGGTTTCCTTCTATATGAAATTGTACAGATTGACCTGGCCTATTACGATCTATATGGGAGTCTCAAACTGGTTTTGGTCAGTTGTGATAAGCTCCCGTCTGAACAAGAGGTAAAGAGTTTTTTATTCCTAGTTGCTTGTTTTGCTACTAACCTCATCAAATGAAGATATTTTCTTGCTAAATTGGAACAGGCACTGAGAGATTCAATAGTTGAAGTGTTCCACTGTGAAAAGGTACTGCGATGGTTCCATCTTAATACACTTAACATCTAGCTACAAATTTATTTGACATTATTCAACCTTCTATGCAGTCTGATGCATTTTCTTGGGTTCATACGGTCACTGAGCGAGAGGTATGCACAATACAAACTAGATTTGCCTTTTGCTTCCATTCCTCTAATATATAAGAAAATGGTTACAATCATCCTTTTTTTACTTTCATTTCAGGATGTATCATGCTGTACTGGAATTGCTGAAAATTTTGCAACGACTTCCCCTGAGATACTGAGCGGGCAAGGATTCAGTAGACTTCTGGTACAAATTCACAAATTATATGTTGCACAGTTCCATGTTAGATTTTCATGACGCTGCAGTTATCATGCTGGCATTATTATCCAGAACTTGGGACAATATGCCTCTTATTTTCCTTTCCTTTTCATAAATATATTTGTAGAGACAGTTCATTTAAGAAAACAAGATACACAATGGCACTTTTTCATAAATATGTACATGTAATTTATCTTCTCCAATTTGCAGTTAGCAGGAATCCTTATGGACACTGAAAATTTATCAAGCCCATATTGTACCTCGAAAGATAAATACATGGCGACCTTGTTGATTAATGGAGCGGGCCGATTTGGATTCAACGGGCTTTACCAATTACGTGAGACAGATTGACAGATAACATTCTCGGGACTCTAATTCTTGTATTTTGAATCAGTTTATTATTATGGACTCAACTTTGTTTTTATGCCCTGTTTCAGTGAAACACACAACTCACGGTTCGTATGATCTTAAATTGGGGGATATATTACAGAAGGAATTCAAGAAATGGACCATATCAGGTTTTGCATGCTGTCTTTTTGATTGCTGATTTCAATTCTACCTATTCATCTGTGTAGCTTTTTTCTTTCAAAAAAATCGAAATTGGAAAGCCCGATTCATTTGTTTCTAAAATCACCAATTTGCATTGGTATTGCAATCTGTTGAAACAGGTAAACCGGATACTATAAGTTCGAGGCTGGGACCCAATATCGGGATGAGTTCAATCGGGATGTCAGTTGCCCAACTGCTGTCTCATGATTCAGCTTCAGTTCAGGAAATCATACATTTTCAAAGTAATTATGACATCTATTTACTTGAATCTTGATTCATAAAATCTTTTACATGGAAATGTTGTTCTTTAGTTTTTTGCTCCAATTCATCGTCCCTGCATCACTGCATGCTGCATTACTCTTCACTGCTGACACTCTTATTCTGAAACGCAGAATTGGAGAAGCTCAGCATACTAATGGTAGTCTCTGGCTACTATGATCCACAGAAGAGATTCAAGGTTAGAACAATCATACGTGGTTCATAATTATAAATACGTATACGTATACGTATGAAGACCTTCAACACCACATCAAATCTAAAAATTTTCTTGATCATGCTAACATTAGAGGGAAATTCTGGTTTCTGCTGAATCTTCCGAGCTCATGAAGAATCTGCTCATGTTCTTGAATTCAAGCGAAGCCCAGCTTCCACTCAGACCTCTAAACCAATCAGGTCAGTTAGTTGTTCCTAACATTTGAGTCCCATGAACTATGCTGTTGTAGCTTCTGCAAGGATATCGAGCTAGATTGTTCGTACATGCAGGTCTACGAGGCGAGATGAGAGTGTTTGAGATCAACAAAGTTACCTCGAGGAGGACCATCGAACGCCTCCTGGAAGATTTTGCGTCCACCTCTCCTTAACAGAGTCCATTTCACAGTCTTTCCTAATTAAAATTTGAAATGTATGCATATGTGTGCATCTTTATCACATTTGTAGTTTACCAGCTTGAAATAATGATGTGAAACTTGAATTCTCGAGTTTCTGATTGAGTGAGTTTTAGTGGTGAGATCGTGAGACTGTTGAAAATGGAAGTGGGAGAAATTTACCTTTACATCATCTTGATTATTGTTTTTAAAATTACACTAAGATTCAGATTTGTTTAGCAAATTATTAATCAAAATAATAATAATAATAATAATAATAATAATAGTACTAGTGTCATTTAGAATTTTAATTATTTTATTAAGATTTTCTTAGTAGGTTGATAACACAAAAATGACAATAATAAATATCAACATAATAGTACTTATTATTGCTTTATTTTTTAATATTTTTACAATTATGAATGATTCATAATTTTAAAATTATTTTCTTAATTAATTATTGATTTATACTAATAGTCATTATCATTAAGATTCAAAATTTTAATAATTATACTATAATTATCTAAGTACGTTACATAATAATAAGAAGAAGAAGAAATTATATTATAATATATTATTAGTATTATAATTAAGTCGATTTATAATTTTAAAATGATATTAAGACTTTCTTAATTGGTTATTAATTTATAGCATACTAATAATAATAAATAATAATCATTATATTGTATGAGGAATGATATGTTTATGTAAGCACCACGCTCGTTTGATGCATGTTTAGCGTTGTTCGTTTCGATTTATATATTTAGTTTAATTCTAATACATTGAAAAATGTTATTGAAAATTTTAATTTCACAAAATTCATAAAAATCAAAGCTCGATTTGCTCGTATTCTGTATAATATCAAAATAAACTAATAAATAACAAATCATACTTTAATTTTTATGAAGTTTGTGAAATTAAAATTTTCAAAAACATTTTTTTGTATAGTAGAATCACCTAAGGAGTTCACCTAAGGTATGTAGCATATCATTCCTCTATGTTATAATTGTGTAAAAAAAAATAGTATAGAATATAAAAATTGGAAAAAGAATATATGCCAAAAATGGGAGAATAAAAATCCAATAGAATTGCATTCTGATTACTTTCCTTAAAAATACAAGAATTTCAAAGTTAAGAAATCAAATTAAGTATTAAACAAAATCTTGACTCACAAACAGATCAAGTATAATAAATTAGTAGTATAGGTAGGTCGATTTATACATTTTTAATTCATAGCAAGCGAAATTATTTAATTTGTGACACCTATAATCCAATGAAGAGAGTGCTAATGGCGAAATTGAGATGGCCTCCTCATCACGTGCCGTCCACGTGGCCCAACCGTTTCCCGGTAACCCCGATTCCGAAGCTCTGCCTCTCCTCTCCGCGAAATTCTCGATTCCCCTCCGCTTTTCAAATCCCCCCGCCTCCCTCCATTTCTCCTCCGATTCAACCTCCCATGGGGACCCCCGACAGATCCGCTCGCATTCCCGATGACGCCAGGAAGATCCTCGTCCGCATGGCGGCGGAGTGGAGCAACATCGTCGATCCGCAGGCGCTGCAGGTGCACCCGCTCCAGGGAGCCATGACCAACGAGGTCTACCAGATCAAGTGGATCCGGAGCGCCTCCAGCCCCGAGATGCCGCCGCCGAGGTCGAAGAAGGTGTTGGTGAGGATCTACGGTCAAGGAGTGGATGTGTTTTTTGATCGCGATAGTGAGATTCGCACGTTTGAGTTTGTTTCCAAGCAGGGGCACGGGCCGAGGCTGCTCGGACGGTTCGCGAATGGCCGTGTTGAGGAGTTCATTCACGCTCGGGTAATTGATCGCAACTGATTTTTGTTTCTGTAATTGAAGATGTTTAGATTTTGGTAGCTGTTTATGCTGGAGAGGATGATCGAATTTGATGAGCCTTCGTGCTGTTTCAATGAATTTAGTAGATGTTGTTAATTAATCGAATTAGGAAAGCAAATGAATGATCACTTTGGGGGTTTAATTTCACTCAGAAATTTGAATTTGGTATCTGTAGTTTAATTGATCGAATTTCCAAAGCAAATAAATGTTTGAAATCTGGAGAGGCTGATCAAGCTTGATGATAAATTAGTACATCAATTTGAATTTGAATTTAGTATGTGTTTATGCTGAAGAAGCTGATCAAACTTGTCATGTTTTCATGCCGTATGATGAATTTAGTATCTGGTTATTGATTGAATTGCCAAAACAAATGACTAATCCTTTTTATATATAATTTCACTAGGAAATATTTTAACATATTGTGTTTGATTGCCGGATTTTCAGACACTTTCTGCCCCTGATTTGCGTGATCCTGAAATATCTGGTATAATAGCTTCTAAAATGAAAGAATTTCATGGCCTAAATATGCCTGGTTCTAAGAATGTTGTGCTCTGGGACAGAATGCGGTGCGTCCTTTTCTCTCCGATAATTTCGTTCTATGTGTAGACTGTAGAGAGTGATATTTCATGGAAACTCGCATTTTCTGATTGTGATGCTATGTTCTTACTTGAGGTTTTGTGCCATAATGTTTCAGAAAATGGGTTAAGGAAGCCAAACGTGTTTCTTCGCCTCAAGAAGCCAAGGAGTTTCGCTTAGAAGATGTGGAAGCTGAAATATTGGCTCTAGAGAAGAAACTTCATACCAATAATGGCATAGGGTTCTGCCACAATGATTTGCAATATGGTAACATAATGGTGGATGAAGAAACCAAGTCAATAACCATAATTGTGAGTTTTAAGCTGTGATCTTTATGGGCGATTAGTTGAATGCTTAAATTCCTTACTGTAACTATGTAAATTCCATAATGTATAGGAAGATATTGTTGTTCAGGACCTTGTAGGATAACTAGATTAAGCTTTTAATTAGCTGTGGGTTCGTTGACGCTTGTGCCCTTCTGATCTTTTCTATACATGACTATTTTCGTTGAGTGACTTATACGACAGTGATGGGCTGACAGAACTGTAGTGGACTTTGCTCGACTAAGATTTTCATCCAGTAAAAACTGATCTTAGGTAGCTATCTGTTTTATTTGATCCAGCAGTTCTGGCGTAGCTCTACATCTGTTATTTCACCACCTGCACGGTTACTAACTAGAGGCAGCATGATCCTTAACTACATTCCCTGGTAGCTCGACCGACCCTAGCTGCATTAGTACATCTATTTACAGTAGGCGGATATTGGATCGGATTTCTAGCTTGTTTCTATGTTTTATCACCTACTAAAATGGAGGGGTGAGATGAACATATGACTTTGTGATCAGCTCAATGGTCATTTGATTTCGCAGGTACTTTCTTCTGATCACGGTTATCTTTTGTTGGTCCACAGGATTACGAATATGCAAGCTACAACCCTATCGCCTTTGACATTGCCAATCATTTTTGTGAGATGGCTGCTAACTATCATACCGAAACCCCTCACGTCTTGGACTACAGTAAATACCCAGGTAGTGGATGTGCTCTTCGCTTCGAATAACGTTTCTTCCTTCTCATCCTCCTTTAGTAAAACGTAAACTAAAATTCTATTCGTTTTCTTACCCAGGTGTGCAGGAGCGTGAAAGATTCTTGCATGTCTATCTGGCTACTTCAGGTTGTTACTTTATTTAATTTCCATAATATTTTCTGTTAGTTCTTTAGGAGTCTCAACTTCTGTAAGACGAGTTGAGGAAAGGCGTGACTGCGGATAATTATATTACTTCCACTTCTTCCTTTGGTTTCCGTCTATAGAATATTATTCGTTTGTTTTTGCATGTCGTTGAAGTGCCAGAACTTTCCTCAGGAAAAAAACCTGGCGACACGGAGGTGAAGCAATTAGCGCAGGAAGTGGAGAAGTACACTCTCGCTAGCCATCTTGTTTGGGCGTTGTGGGGATTAATCTCGGTAATTTTCACCAACCTCGTATTGTCTTTCTCTAGTATTCACGAGGTAGAACAACTCACGATACCAGCGTTCTCACTGTTCGTGTTTTTTGGGTTACGATCACAGGAGCATGTCAACGATATCGATTTTGATTATGTAGAGTATGCAAGGCAAAGATTTAGAGCTTACTGGGCAAAGAAATCTGAAGTGCTTAAAGCTTGATAATTGGAAAGAAAATTGTTAGATTTCTAATACAAGGATGTACCATAGTTGTCTATGTATTGTTTTAGTAAATTTTTTAAATGCTTTAGAACTGTGAATTTGCATTTAGTAGTAGTTAGTCTAATTTAAATTGATATTTGGCTTTTTGTAAAGATATTTGTTTCTTCTTTCTGTACAGTGATTTCACCTAAATTTTCATTCCAATGAATTTGTGTATTTCCTAATTCTGTATTAATATGTTATAAGCTATATACTCCTATATGGAGTCATTTCGTTTCCTAAGGTGCAATTAAATTAGGAGTTTATTTACTTGTAAATACACGAACTTTTGATATTTTCTAGCTTTGCCCCATACTATCATTTACACGGCAAAAATTATATTATCATTTACAAGCTATATACAATTGTAGACAATGATTTTGATCAAATTAAAGTCTGTGGATTGCACATGACATATTATCATTTACATGGCAAAAACAGATTGATTGCCTAACTTGTGTATAAATAAATACGTGAACATTTTATATTTTAGTTTATCTCTTTTCTAAGTTGTAATGATTTAATGTTTTATCGATAACAAGTCTTTTGTAAATTACACTAGTTTATGTCTAATGTCTTCAATGAAATGATTATATGATATTTGTGATTTTTTTTCCTTTCAAATTGCATATGAGTCTTTGCATTTCCTATCCATGGTAAAAGAATTGCGATTTGTGTGCTCATACACAGATTAAATATACAATCACATAAGTCTTCTAACAATATTTGAATACAGCTTAATCTAAAACTCATCTCTCTATTAAGTCACATGTGTTTGTCATAGAGTACATATGCTTGTAATACTCATACGTGAGTTTAAAAACCAGAAAAATTTAAAATTCTAGAAAAATTCAAGAATATCTCAAAAGTTCGTGTATAAATTACTACCATACTTTCTTCAAAATGACTTCGTTTTTTGCCATGTTGGGTTTTCAATTTTGATCAAATTAAAAAAAGGGTAAAATATCCCTTAAATTAATACGAATTCTTTTACTTGAAATCCGATTTGATATTTAGCGGGAGTGTCAGTTACTAGTTTGTAAGTTAGTTAAAACATAACTATAATTCTATAAATCAACCCCTCTCTTCTCCTCTCTCTCTTACTCAAATTCTTGAAAAATCATACCCGAAATGGCAATTTCCCTCTCCCTCTCTCTCCTCCTCTTGGCCGCTCTCGCCGCCGCCACCGCCGCCGCCACCCTCCACCTCACCGCCCTCTCCCCATCCCAACCCCCCTCCCCACCGCCCACCACCACCGCCGCCGCCGCCGCAAATCCCCCATCGCCGCCGCCAGCTCCGGCGCCGGAGAACCAAGACGGCCACCTGAAAAACATCCTCGACGCGCTCGTGGGGACGGGCGACTACGGCGGGTGGGCCAGCCTCCTCTCCTCCGCCAACCCCGCCTCCCTCCCCATCACGGCCACCCTCTTCGTCCCCTCCAACGCCGCCATCTCGGGCCTCCTCGCCTCCTCCCCGGCCCGCCTCGACCCCCTCCTCGTCCCGTACCACATCGTCCCCCAGCGCCTCACCTTCTCCGACCTCCAGGACCTCCCCAGCCAGACCCGCCTCCCCACCCTCCTCCCCTCCAATTTCATCGTCGTCACCGACAATTCTCCGGCGACTCTCGCCGTCGACGGATCGGAGATTACTCAGGGGGATATCTTCCTCAACCCGGCCTTCGCGGTGCACGGGGTGGATAGGGTGCTCAATTACTCGGTCTTCGGTGGAGGGGGCTCGGGCCCCCTCCAGCCCGAGGGCGAGGGTGCGAGTCTCTTTAGGAGGAAGCGGCTGAGGCCGCTGGGAGTGCCGCCGGCTGCTGCCGCGGTAGGGTCCGGCGCCGGCGCGGGGAGATCTTGCGGTGGGATTCATTTTCTTGTTTTTTGTGTGTTGTTTCTTTGAGATTTTTTCAATGTGTTTTTTTGGTGATCTTGGTTTTGTAAGTTTTACTCTGATTTGAATGAATTTGATCGCCACATTTCACATTTTCTTGATTTTGTTGATGTGATATCTTTTCAAGATCAGCAATTTCTCATTTTCTTTAGCTCAATGAATTGGATCGAACAATTTCACAATTTTCTTGAATTGTTATGTTTTTTTTTATATATTGTCAAAGATATGCAATTTTTACAATAGTTAGGCCCAAAAATAAACGTTATCTAATTTATATAAAAAACACATTTTGCAGCAATGGAAAAATTGATACATTACTTGCATTAGAGAGAGAGAAGTGAAAATAACTAGTACTACGTACAAATGATCAAATTCGCCATTGATATTGTAAGTGACAAAATGAAAAAAAAAAACATAGTTTCCAAAAGTGTAAAAGTATTTCAAATACATTAAACCTAATAATGCAATTTATTTTTATGAGGTATTGCAAATATTCACCAAATATCAAATTTGCAGTTCACTTTGACCAAAAAATATCAAAACCTACCCAAAAATTTGCAGGCACTTGAAAAAATATAATTCAACGAAATGTTCGGTTCTCGTGGAATTCAAACTCTAGTGCTACATTTGTTCATCAACGAGATTTCAGACCACATCTACCAGTGATCTTCGTATCGAAGAGTTTAAATTGATTCTTCGTACTTTCTTTGAATATTCGTTCTCATTCGAACCTTTCCCTATGTATTATATATGCATGTGTGTGTGTGTGTGTGTGTGCCAATACCATGCTGATGAGGTTTCAATGGCAAAACCAATTCATAAATGGAAGCCATAGCATTACACATAAACTAACTTTGTCTTTTCAACTATATTTCATGACATTAAGTTACGGTAGATTACATATCTTGGGTAGCATAACAGCAACAAGAGAAACAAAATGACAAACAAAACTTTTACAAAATGACAAAAAATGAAAAAAAATAAAAAGCCAAGCTCCTCTTAGTCCTATACAAACAATGCTAGATAATGCATATGTCACTACAGCCAGAAAATATGCACATCATATCTCTATCCTTGAAGCAGACAAGGATCAGAAATAGCCATTCACAACAGAAGAACAGGACAGGTTGTGAATCTGCCCATTTCCGTTGCATTCCTAAGTTGTCACACCAACAACCACATTGTTCACCTGTGATGATGATGATAAATTGAATCAGTGTCTATCCATTGCGATCAAGACGAATCGAAGGAGTGGCTAGTGTCGAGAAACTCACCAGCTTGCCGCTTTCATCAACAGTCATGGGATTATGCACCACCACTGTTTGATTATGAGACTGGGATGGTGCCTGCAACAGAAGAAGTAATTATTGGCGTGCGGAAAATATGATTTTCTTACCGGGGGAGTGCGAGGAGAAACTAACTAACCAAGTAAGTAGGTGGTGGTGATGCAGATGTTGCGATCCCTCCATTTCTATGAACAGGAACAGGGACCCTTGTGTCGCCATTCTACATGTGAAGAGATATATCATTATATTAACATACATTTTGTGGCATGATTCAAGACCACCTTATTATTTGCAGTATCATAGTTGTGAACCATTGCAAGCGGGTATGGTAACGTGTTATACGCATAAGAAACTCATACACACCGGGGAAAAGAATGACATTCCCTAATGATATATCCTAATCACTTTCCTCATCGGCATTTCCTCAAAGCATACACACTTACAGAAGATGGGGAAAGAAGGGGCTCCTGGGTCGTTACCCAGTATATTCCTTCCCACTTTCTTTGCATTGATTCTTTCAGTGAATGTCTAATAAATAATCGTAAAACATTTTGCAAGATCCAATCATAAGTCATAACCACTACCAGATAGTAACAAACCTATGGGGTTCAGTATTCTAACATTTCTTGTATGTTTTCCTAGATTGCACAGTAGTTAAGCTTGTAATTAATAAAACAAGCCAGCGTGTATCTAAAGATCAGAGAGATAGCATATTTCCTCCTGTCAAGCTAACTTCGGCAAAGGCTCCTAGCAGAAAAAATCAGTCCTTACTCTTATTTGCAATATTTTTTAAATTCAAAGATGCGTGTAAGTGAGAGTAAACTCAAGAGTGAAAGCACAGTACTGACATTAACATTTGTTATGAAATGGCAAACTGCACATTTAACTGATGGAGCTCCAGCTGGATACATGAGCATGGTATGGCAGTTTCCACAGTTGACATGAGCAATATTATTAGCAGCTGGTGGAGGTGCCTGTGGTGCTGCTGGCGCTGCAAATTGATCATTGAGCAACAATTAGATGAAGATGAAGATGAAGAATAAATGCCAAGGATCCAAATAAGAAGCACTACTGAAAATGGCAAGCACCATATACAGTCATGATCCATCAAATTCATACCAGGTACGAGGTTCACCGTGTGGCAGCAAGAGCATCTAACACTGGCAGCCCCTCGAGCATGCATAAGTAACGTACGGCATCCTCCACATATCAGTTGAGCCATTTCCATCCCTGCATATAGAAATAAAACATTAGTGAAATTGTAATAAATGGCATAGAGACATAATATGTGCCTTCTCTCTAAGTGACAGGAAATTACTGCCACAATTCCTATATTCACTCTAAAAAAGTAAATTTTACATCACCTAGGAGATGTTGGATATTGTATCCGGACAGGATTTTGTACTGCAAAAATGATAGAGGCGTTTACGATAGTTACTAGCGTGTGCACTCGATTAAGGTAAGAATATGAAAACCTCGCCTGGTTATAAGCATTCAGGCAGGATAAAATAGCCTTTTGACTGGAGACGGGAATATTTTCTAATCTTCAATTGCAAATCCTTCTATATACTGCTTTTCTCAGTCAAAGATACTCATCTAATGACATTGTCAACTACCACGGAAGAATAAGACAATGTGGAAGGAAGTGGCATGCCATCAACAAAAAAAAAAGACCTACAAAACTGAGAAGGTATACAGGAAGAATCCAGTAGCTATAGGAAATAATTACCTAAACAACCAAAACATTAGCAATGTTGGCCCTAATTGGGTTCTATACCATTTGCAAAGTGATAATGCTCGTATATTGGGCAATGCAGTCATCGATAAACCAAAAAAAATTCTAATTGATAGTATTAGAATTAGACCCACTCTTGAAGCTCAAGAGGAATAAGCAAACTACCACTGGAAACTTCAGCTGAAAAATATTGAGCACGTGGAGGAGATCGCAACGAAATTCGAGCAGTAGAGTGCAAGAATGGTGAGTTTTAAAAGATTTACCAGCAGGAGGCACAGCAGTGATCACATTACATATTGCACAACAAACATTAGTAGCTCCTCTGGGGTAAAGAAGCACCGTTCTACACCCGGTGCAAACTATCTGGCTCTGCATATCTACAAAATCCAAATTACAAAGGGAAACTGTTAAATACTCAACTTCCAAGCTTATCTAGAGTTTCAGATACAGGTTAATCGATTCAATTTCAGCTAAACAGCACAATTTAATTTAGAGTTGTAACATTCATCGAAAATCACAATAAGCTAACACAAAACAGACTGAGAAAAATCATACTTTGTCGGTTGAAATCCACGAAACAACAAATTTGAAACAAAATCAAGCTACATTACCACATATCGTTAATCAATTTGACTCAAACATAAAATAACCTCAAATTAAAGGAACAGGAGCCAGATCTCGGAATCGCGAAATCGTGAACAATTTGATAATACGAAAATTGAACAAAAAAACAGAAGATCGACGAATCTTACCAGCGAAGAATTGGATGAATTTCTATCACAATAGAGATATGATTACGCGGAATCGGTGAGAATCTGACTGTAGAAATCAAATAAACAAACGAATGCAGCTAGATCTTATGAGATTGGATTGGATTACACACAATTTTGTTCTTCTCCAATCTCCGTTGAAAACTTTACAACAAGGGAAGCTGACTTTCTGATGAATTCCAAAGGAAGAAGAAGACTATAAAAATATTATTTTCTCGGATTTATTTTTATTTTTATTATTAATATTATGGTTATTTTCTAATAAATCAATGTATTAAAATAATATTAATATCCACGACAGTGATTTTGGTTGGAACTGTAGCGAATTGGAGAGAACAGCACAGTACAGGACCCGGATCCGAAATGAAAAGGAGATTCCCGGGTCGGGATAAATATAAAGACAGATAACCCGAATAGCTCGATCCACCATAGCCGACTTCGGGAGCTCCAAATTTCGATCAGCGATGGCTTCCGATCCAGACAAATTGATGGCCAAAGCAGATAAAATGTGAAATTCGCCATCGCTATTATTTATCTCATTGTTAATTTGTTAAATCTGTTCATCTAGTTATGAGTGATCTCAAAAATTGCGGTTTTTTGGTGGAAATTTTTGCCAATTTGCAGGACAAAACTCAGTTTGACGAGATGGAATGCTGATTGGAGGAATGCAACAGCTCTGTATGAACAGGCTGGTACGATTATTCTCAATTTTGTTTAAATAAAAAATCAGCTAAGAAGTGATGCTTGAAGTAAAATTATCCATGTTTTTGGATCGGAATTGATGAATTAATGGTGTTTAGTTATACTATGGCAGGAAATGCTTACAGGATTGCTAGAAAGTTTGAGCAAGCTAAGGAAGCGTTTGAAAAGGCTTCGAAGGGGCACGAGATGCAAGCTTCGTATGTTTATTCGATTTCGATCTATTTTTCTGCGGATGCACTGTTTGATTATGCGAAGTAGATTTGGAATTTGATCGGTTTTGTTAGATGCTAATGATTGAGGTGGTCTTGATGGATGAACCAGGCCTTGGGATGCTGCGAGACATATGGAGACTGCTGGAGCTCTTGCAAAGGACGTAGGAAACTGGAACGAAGTGTCTGACTTCTATAGACGCGCGTCTGAGCTGTACATGGAGTGTGGAAGGGCACAACCTGCGTCTGATGCGCTTGCAAAAGGGGCTCGGTATGATTTGTTTTGTATTTGTGATTCATTTAAATTCATTATTGGTAGACCTCATTGCATAGATGGTTTTTGTGATCTGTTTAGGAAGTTATAAATTGGATACAGAAGGATTGAGGTCTGGTTTGGTGATTAAGTGCTTGAAATAATCGAAATTAACTTTTTTTTCTTTTATGGTAATTCTGTCACGTTTTTCGATGAATTGTCTTTCCATTACCTCAATGATATCCTGATGGTTTCATGAACATGCTGTGTTCACTTAAAGTGCTTTAGAAGATGCGATGCCTGAGGGAGCTATCCAGCTTTACACTGATGCTTGTACTGTTCTTGAAGAGGATGGGAAGGAGCAAATGGCGTTTGATCTCTATCGTGCTGCTACAAATGTTTATATCAAACTTGAGAAGTAAGCTCGCTTCCCTTTATTGATCATGGATGACTTAGAACTTATTAGTTGTTTGAGTGTGCAATGTATAAACTAGTGCTCTATCAAATCTTTAGTTGCTTCGTTGGGAATTAGTGTCTTAACAGCCAGCTTACTCGAAATATGCATCATAAATATTAGTATGAGAGTCTGAGACTATGAGGTTATTCATCATTTCATCTAGTAAAAATGATTCTGTTTATTCTTAGTTCATTGTGTATGTTAGTCCATGAAAAATGAAACTCTTTTTCCAGATGTTGCCCTTTCACAGATCATGAAATGATTTTTCTGATTTTCTTGTGAATAGGTACACGGACGCTGCAACTTTTCTTCTAAGATTAGCCCTAGCAGCTGACAAATGCAATGCTACACATAGCCAGTGCAAGGTGCAGTAATCTCCCACCATTTACTGTTTCATCCCTCTGTAAAAAAAGGAAACATGGACTTCAGGAGACAAGAACTTACTATAACTGCGTGAAACATATTGGACATTCTCTGTCAGTGGCTCCTATTGCCTGCCTCAGTGTTGTGGTTTTTACAATGAGTTTGAAAACTAATTCTCTGTAGTGCCAAACTGAAATTTACATGCTCTGTACTGATATAACCTGTTGTGATTTGTAGGCTTATCTTAGTGCAATTATTGTGTATCTATACGCACATGACTTCGAGCAAGCAGAGAAATGCTACAATGATTGTTGCCAGTAAGTTGGATAGCCTTTGCCTCCATCTTTTATTGGTCATGTTTGTGCTTGTATGAAAAATATGGCTTCTTTGGCAGAGTTGATGCATTCATGAACAGTGATCAGAATCGTGCTGCATCTCGACTTATGTCTGCATATACTGATGGAGATGTTGAGGAAATCAAAAAAGCAGCTCAGTCAAATATTGTTTCCAACCTTGATAATGTAGTAAGTCTGTTGATCCATTCTCAAGTCTCAGCCTAATGTTGTTGCTTCATCATATCATCACGGATTCTCTTCTCACCTTTTCCTTCCTTTAACACCGCATTCCAAAATATACTGTGTCCAAGATGATGCAAGATGACAATCTTGTTGCAGATCATCAAGATTGCAAGGAAACTGCCCACCGGAGATGTCTCTGGGTTCAAGAGGGGTGCTATAGAAACGGAAGATCCGTTGGATGAAGACGATCTCACTTAAAAATCATGCTACTGAAACGAAAACGAATTTGCTACTCATATCTCTAATAGATGTACCCACAGTTTACATCCCCCATTTCATGTCATTGTGATTTTCGCTGGAGAGTTTGCCGTGTGAATATATTTATTTCCATTTTAAACACATCAGAGCTTATTTCCATTTATTTCCGTGTGAATTTACTACTGTGGTTTTGTAATATTTCTAATCTAGTAATGTTTCACTGTGGGGCAAAACAATAGTGAAACAGGTTGCTTCAAACTCAATCGAACGTTTCATCTTGATCGGTTGATCCGGTTCGATTCTGGCTGATTTTGACCTAAACAGCCCATCGGGTTCCTTGAGGATAACATGAGTGAATCTATCCACATTCTTGGTTGTTCGTTTTCTCAAGATTAACTTGTCTTGGGATTGAATTGACTCCAGATTAATTTTTTCATAGGGAGATGGTGAAGACTTAATGTGTTATGATTAATTCTAGATGACATTATCCTAAGATTAAGTAGCATAGCCTATACCCAAACGAACAACATTCAACTATTTATGCACCTCAAAGAATTTACATAGTAACCAATCAAAAAATCAAAATGTTTTGAAAATTACATGGAATATCATTACCCATAGTGGAAAAAAAAATCAGCCAGCAGTATTATTGTATGAAATCTTGAGAATAACAGAAAGAGGAATATTAACCACATGGCCTTGATTCCCAAACAACCCTATCCTCCCAAAGCTAGCCACTGAGCTGTTCATGGTAGCATTAATCAACACACTCAACACCTGCTTCTCTCCTCCGCCGATCGAGAAGTGCGTCGGCGTCACCTTCACCGAGGCCCCGTAAGGCGCGCTCCACCCGACGCTGTACGTCTCGTTGCCGGCCACATTGGTCACGACCCGCTGCACAGTGATGGACTGGTACAGCTTCGAGACAGTGATCGAGGGCAGGTTGAGGTCGGTGGCATTCAGGGTCGGAACCCCGCAGCTCGCTCCCGTGTAGTTCAGGACCACCGGGGACGAGCCGTTGATGCCGCACAGGAACGACACGTAATCGCTGTAGCCTGCGTGATGCCGACGTTTGTTATAGTTTACAAGGGTAGTTTAGTAATTTAACGGATGTAGGGCAGACGAGGGGCGTTACCGGAGTCGAGAATGAGGCCGGGATCCAACGCTCTGGTGGCATTGACGAATCCGCTCCCCATGTCGAAGGGAGTGGCCGGGGACTGGTTCACGTCGGGGTTGGTGTAGGCGCGCTGCGCCATGATCGGCCCGCCGTTGTTGTCGTTGAGGGAAGCCGTTGTCGAGAGGGCGGATCCGATCGCGGACGGCGAGAAAGTGGGGAACCTTTGCTTGATCAAGGCTGCAAGTCCAGCAATGTGAGGAGCTGCCATGCTTGTTCCAGACATCATTGCAAAGCTTTCACCTTCACAAGTCAAGAAAATGGTGAGAGTTCAACGACGAAACACAACTTAATAGGTCACAGGTTCGAGTCACGGGATACACCAAAACCACTATTGAACAATTTTTAATGTACCTAGAAACTCGACCGAGTCCATGCCACCCGAGCTCCAAGCGGACCATATGAAGTTCCCGGGAGCAACGACGTTTGGTTTTAGCACGTCGGCGTCATCAAGAAAATTGTCTTCCGGATCCGGCCCTCTAGCCGAATAATACATAACCTTAGGAGCATTGTGGCTGAAATTTGCTTTATTTCCACCAGAAACACTTGCTAGTCCTCCAAACTTAACAATTTTCTTCAAACTATCATCTCTCTCCAACGAAGAATTGTAATAATGTAGCAAGATCTGCGATAATATGTAACGTATGCGTGTTATGGAACGAACATTTCCGTACTAGGAAGTCGTAAGTAAGCACACTCACTTTTGAATCGTCGGGTGATGGGATTATAATGCCGGGGATCTTCATTGGGATCGGGTTGAGCTGGAAGCCGATGACGTATGGATCCATGTAGAACACGACGCCAGCTGCATTGAGGCTATCCGCGGTTTCTAGAGCTTGTTTGATGGTGGAGAGGCCGAGAACGAACCGGATGGAGTAGCTGCAGATCAGAAGATTCCCTTCAACAACACTCTGGTTGAAGTTCCCGGCATCTTGGCATTCGCTAACATACAAGTCGTTCGCGGTTGCTGTTGTCGTGTTCAAGGCGTGGATGGCCGAAACCAACGTGTACATTGTGTCTCCTTCCGTTCCAGCTGGAGAAAAGCAGATACAAACAGAATCTTTTAGACTTGATCAATGATTAGTAGTCGATCAACAATTCGAATATTTGAGGCTTACGAGCAAGTCCAACTCCCGGGATTGTGATGTTGTTGCCGAGGACTATAGAGTTACTATAGCTCCGGTCATGAGTTGCAGCGCCAACGCTGAAGATCCAAGGGCTAAAGGAGGAGATGCTCTTGGGAGACGGCCCCGTGTTTCCTGCTGCCTGCACGACGAAAATCCCGGCCTTGACAGCCGACAGCAAAGCCATGTCGATGGGATTAAAGAAAGTGGCAATGCCGGGAGGCCGCCTGTTTGGAGTTATCGACAAGCTTATTATGTCCACTCCGTCCTGTGCAGCCTACGAACGCAAACGCACAAAAACAGAAATTGAATACGATATCAAACCAAGAGTCGGTTTTTATGAAGAATGGCTACATTTATTTGAGATTCTTACTTGATCTATGGCAGCAACCACATCAGCAGCGAAGCCCCCGAAGCTTTTGTACAAGGCCTTATAAACGGCAACACTGTTATAACATATCAGAATCAGGTCAATGCATAACGCAGCATACGAACAACGAGTAAAAAGTCGAAGCAAGATTCTTACTGCGAACGAGGAGCCATTCCACTGGCATTTCCAAAGGTATGTCCAGCTACTACAACTGGAATTCCATGGTTTCCTGCTGCAATAGCAGCTGTGTGCCTGCAATAATTTGCGTATAACGATACGTGCGAATAAAATGGATACAGCTATGTAATAGAGAGGATGCTTACGTCCCATGGCCATCGCCATCGAATGGTGAAGCATAGTCCTGTGTGGCGTTGAAAATCCCTCTAGTGATCGCGGAGGCAGCAAAATGTCGAGCCCCAACGAGCTTTCTGTTGCAGGATCCAGATGGGAAGTCGCGTGTGACCTCACAGATCCCGGAGAAATGCTGTGGGACAGGGTATGGCTTCTCGGGCGTGTCATCAGAGAAGCTAGGGTGTGTGGGATCAATCCCAGTGTCGATGAATCCAATAACGATCCCTTCTCCCGCTGTATCAAATCCACCTTCTTGCGCCCACGCTCCATCGGGAAGACCTAAAAACTGGGGTGTATGAGTAGTCGCAGTCCTGACCGAGAAATCCAATACCACATTCGACACCTCCCTCCTGATTGACAGCTTGTAAGCCTTCAAAAACATTACCAGTGAGCATAAGACACACACTTAGGCAACAAGACAGTGACAAAAGTCGGGATCATGAAGACGAACCTGCTGTTCAGTGACTAGCACAGCAAATCCGTTGATCAAGTAACGGTAGCTGTAGAGCTTGAGATACGTTTCGCCCTTTAAGGCCCGTTTTAACAGAGAATCGTGCACGCGGTCTATGTACGGCTTGTGGCGTCTATTCGTCTTTGCTGTATTCCTAATTTCACCACAGTGCAAACACATTAACTACCATGATTTCATCATCAAGAACACAATCAATAAAGAGGAAATCCATATTGTAAATCACAATTCCACATTCAAAACCAAATGCATAACCTCATTTTCTTAGAAATAGGCTAATTCAATAACTTTTATACACATGAATAACCTAATCCTTTCCCTAAATAACAGAATCATATGTATTTCAAGTACAATAAAATCTCCAAAAGTCAAACTCCCACACTAAAAAACACCAAAATTTGATTCAAGAAAAACCAAAACAAGAAACAGAACATCAAATGCTGAACTTTTAGAGGATGAAACAGGAAAAAAAATCCAATCTTGAAAACAATTCACATGAAAACAACCAATTGAATAAAAATTGTACCTTGCTTTATCAAATCTACTCATTCCCTCAGACCCATTGCCTCTAACATGATGCCCTTTCACAACTCTAAGCTCATCATAGTAATGAGAAGCTGGGGCTTGTTTGAGAGTGACAATATACACAGCAGTCACATTACCTTCATCACCCTGAGCAAAACTGCACCCCACAAACACACCCAAACACACCATTACACCCCAAAACCCAACCCCCCACCTTCCCTCCATTTGCATTGCAAAAAAAAGCTTCCCTTTCTCAACAAACACCCAAAATCACAAAGAATGAGAAGGTACTACGCTTTCTTCAAGAAGTACAACCTCCCATCTCCCCAAGATTCAATCTTTACCACTTTCTTGAAATGCAGAGGTACACCCCTTGTTCCAAGATGTACAAACTGACAACCCTCTTCCTTTTTATGAAGAAATGAAAAAAAAAAAAACTCTTCCCACTAACTCCACTCACCTGTAAAGAGAGCAAATCCAGAAGAAAGAAACTAAATCAATAAACTCTCCACATTTATTACTAAAATAATACTTGTAATTATAGTAGACAAGCACATATGATAAGCACTTGTGTCTATGGACCTCTGTCAGTCTGTCTGTGCATAAATAAAAAAAAAACTAATGTAAGCATTTTGTACTACTTGCTTATCTTCTTTGACAAAAATGCAATTCTTTGATGTGAATATAGAATTTGAGGGTCATATGTATTCAAGCAAGAAAAGGACAGGAGTGAATCGGCAACCTTTTCTTGGGGAATGTGCAGATGAACGTTTTGTTTATAACTAAACAAAATTATCAACGGAAATAAAAATTGGATCTTTTTCTTTTGCCGTTATTCGTTTCTTTTCCAACTGTTTGTGGTTTGGTGTTTTATATTTACTTCATTATTTCCCTATCATTTCGAAAGAATTATTTTTTTCCTAAATTCTTATCTTAAAGACACAACAGCTTAAATTAGTAAGAATATTGACTTTAAAGTATTAAGTGAACAAATATGCTATATGTATAGTATATTTGTAATATTTTGAAGGGCAAATAGCCAAAACAATCTACAGAGTTTGGTCAATTTTTGGTTATATCTGCTACTTTAAAAAATAGTCAATTAAATCATATTTTTGATAATTTTATGAATTGTCCCATGAAGTTGAATTTTTGGAAAGAATTGAAAATGACGTGGATGCCGGAACTGAGCATGCTTTTTGAAATTTTGAAATATTGATGTATTACATCCACGTCATATGCTCAATTCTCCCCAAATTTAACTTCATAGGACAATTTAAAAAATTGTCAAAATTATGATTTAATCGGTCATTTTTAAAGCTATGGTATTGACCAAAATTTGATTAAATTTTGTGGGTTTTTTAAAACTATTTTCCTTTTTTTCAAATTTTGGACTAAATGTAATTTTTGTAGTTTCAATCAAGAATGTATTGAATGAATGAATGCCATTTATTCATAAATGCAATCTATCTTAATAGGTGAAATCTTGTAGTTGTAATTTATTGGTTGGATATGTTGTTAAATCACATGAAGAATTGTGGAGGAAGTAAATGATGAGTTTGGCCTTTTTGGATTGTGGTAGGCCATTGGCAATTCCAACGTTCGAATTTATTTTTTGTTGGTATAAAGATTGAAACTTTAGTATAAAGTGGATCTTGTGACTTGTGATACATGTTCTCCCTCTTTATTTGTGTAGACCCGTGACACATTGTATATACATACATGTGTATATATACACGTCTCTATCTATGTGAATTTCTGGGACTAAAAATTGACTACTCTCCATTCTCGAATAAAATGTTACAATTGTAAAGATTTGTCTTCGGATAAATGTCTCACTTCATAATTGTATATACAAACAAATTTTAACATATAAGTTGTCGAGCTAGATAAATAAGAAATACAGTACTTAAATTTGTATTGCTACGAGTATTGACTTTTGTTACTTTGACGTCTGAATTAATAATATTAATATGAAAAAAATTAAAAATCCAAAAACTTAGCTCGATCATGATTTTTATCTAATATAGTTGATTATTATCTAACATAAATTGGTACATTAAACATTGGATGTTAATTACAACCTATCCAACTCTCCTAACTACTACTTGTGGCCAAAGGGAATTTGTCATAAATAATGGAAAAATTGAATTATTTTTATTTATGACACTTCCATGTGTTCCTCTTCTTTTGATTTTGCGAATAAAAAGTTATTTTATCTATTAAATAATAATTTGGTGTACGGATTGTGTTAAAATGACAACACCTCTTAAAGTAACACCATACCACCATTTCTAGCAAATCATTTGTACATGTGGACGAATAATAAGATGCCATGTGGCAATCATAAAAATTGCTCAAAGGTAAATTTTCACGGACTGCAATATCCAATACACTAGACTGCAATTTTTCCCGACTGCAATATCCAATACGCTAGACTGCAATCTATAGATTGCAGTCTAGCGTTTATAATATTGCAGTCTAGCATATATAATATTACAGTCTAGCGTGGTGTCACATTGTCATTTTAAGAGTGTTGTCACTTTAACACACCCTTTGGTGTACTACTCATATATTTATAAGATAAACAGGAGACATTTACGTGATTAACATTCTAATAAAATTAATAACGCATGTAGAATTAAAAAATAAACAAACGAACAAAGCAATCGAATTGGGAAAGATATAATACGAATATCAGAAAGAAGAAAAAAAAAAGAAAAAAAAAGAAGGTCTATAAGTTATAATGGATGAGTAGGATACCATTGTATATGCACGTAAGTAACAATAATAATAGCAATAATTCTACACTTTTGGAGGTATTCAACAATACCGCAACACGTGTATAATTCAAAATAATTAAATCAATGAACGAATTCTTGATCTAAAAAAAAAAGTACTCTATTAGTACTTGACATATTTAGAGACAAATAACCGGTTAATTGTGTTTAAAGACAAATAACTCATTAATTGTGAACGATTAAGCACATCGTAATAGATAAGATGTTTTTTCTTTAACTAATAGGTCAGGATTCGAATAATCGAATCAGCATGTGACTATATGAAAAATCTTTATTGATCCTCTTAATTAAAGAAATAAAACCCATTAACTAATCATGTATTATAGTAGGTAACAAATAAAATCATGCATTTGGAGTAATGAATATTATCATTGTTCAAAAAGTAAGTGGATTATAATGATTCCATCCTTCCATGCCTCCCCACTATAAAAGGCCCATATTGATTATTAATTATTTCGAAATTTATCTAAAGTATAAAAAGCCAAATTTTACGAGAGATGCTGATTTTGTAAAGTTGCAAGATTAAAAAAGAAAATCCGATTATTACAATGATCAATTTCGCTTCTATTCGCTTCTTTATAGTCATAATTTTCTTGCTCCCTTTTTCTTTTGTGTTGGTTTTGGACTAACGTCATATGTTTTATTTCATATTTTGCATATAATTAGTAGTTAGTGGCCAATTTGTGAATGGGCTAATTTATGAGGGTTTGTGGCCTTAGCCTATTATCTATATAAACATTGTTTCTTTTTTTGGATTTTAATTCGAAATAATTGTTATTTATTTATAAATTTTTATTCACTTATGCTAATCTCGTAACTTAAAGGAAATATAAATTCATTAGTTTTAATTTTTTTACAATTATATACAATGATCAAAATCAAAACTAATCCGATAAAATCAAATATATGGGACAACAAAATGATGTTATTTTGACAACATGATCATTTAGTTTTCAGTGTTAGATAAAACAACACTAATTTATCAAAAACTGCATGGTTTTTTTGCCACCTCAATTTCATTTTTGACCATAGTGATACAAGTGCAAAAATTTTAAAAATAATAAATTTTATGTTATAATTTTAATAATTATAAGAATAACTCAAAATCAACCAAAAATTGTGATTTATATGACTATTATCCTTTTAACTTTGCGTTGTGTAATGATTTCATAGTTCTTCGTCATCCATCAAAAAGAAGAATCCATTGCAGATTTTCACGATTTGAGGTATCACTTTCTTGCGACAAAGAAGGGTTTTGATTTGAACATCTCCATGTATATGTTTGCACTTAAGGGTGGTAAATTGTATGGGTTAGGCCGTTATCGGATTAATCTGATAACAATCTAACCCAAAGGTCTAATCCGAACCCAACCTATTAAGAAAATTCTCAACCCATACAACGAACCCGACCTGCTACATTCAAACCCGCACACAATACAATATAGTACTAATATGGATTGAAACAACATTATAAAAATAAGATAACGACTTGAACCCGATTCACATGGTTTACACAATTACGACTTCATATTGCACGATTAAATATGATTTAAAGCATAATTTACATAATAAAAACTTGATTTACACGATTTATACCTGATTTCATGAACTTGAAGAATAAAACTAACGTATAGTTTTTTTTCAAAAGAATAAAAACAATTACAGTAATATATTTTTTTAAAGGATTACTCGGATCCAACCTTAAATATCAAGTTCCTAGCAGGTCATTCTGATAAGGATACGAAACCAAAAGACTTGCCAAAAGTTAATTAATTTTGTGCTTCGTGGCGTAAAAAATTATCAGGCCTATTTCATCATAACAAATGGGCCACGAAACCAGAAACATTAGGGCCTTTTCATGGAATACGCGCCGCCCCAAATTTGAGCCCACTATAATTCAGATCATACTAAGAAATAGCGACTTCATCTAAAAACGTTGACAACAAACACCCGCTTCTCTTTCCTCTCAACTGTGTAAAATCATTCGCATCTGATCTTGCGCGTTTCATTCGATCGCTCTCGAAATTCGCTTCCTTCCCAAGATCCGATCTTCATCACCCCAGATTTAAGCTTCAGCGAATCAGAAATGGCGGCGGTTGTAGGACCCGATCCGTTGTTCGGATTGAGGAACAATTTTTACGTGGGGGCGTACCAGGGCGCAATCAACAGCAGCGAAATCCCTAATCTCTCGCCCGACGACGCCGTTGAGAGGGACTGCCTCGTCTACCGCTCTTACATTGCTCTCGGCAGCTATCAGGTACGGTTGGATTGCGCATTCGCGTTGGAGATCTGCTTTGAATTTTCAGCAATTGTTGAGCTGGAATTAGGAATTGATCGGATTCTAATTTGTTGTTGGTGATTGTATTGTATTGAGAATGATTATTGATTTCTGTTTCTGCGCTTGATTTGTGATGTGTAGCTCGTGATAAGTGAGATTGATTCATCTGCGGCGACGCCGCTTCAGGCGGTGAAATTATTGGCTCTATATCTCTCCAGCCCTAACAACAAGGTGAGTTTTTTTGCTTCATGTATCTCCAGCCCTAAGAACAATGTGAATTGGCTCCTTATATCTGCATCTCTAAGAACAAAGTGTTTAATTTTGTTCCTTCGATTGCAATCGATGTGTCATTGTGTTTGTAATTTTACCGGTATTTTTCAATTAGTTGGGTCGTGTCTAAGTTTCATGAGGGAGAAAATATTGTTTCTTGTTGTGGATCTGCATTTCTCCCAACTTAAATGAAGGTATTAGTTAGGGTTGTTTGTACCTGAAGGAATTTTACTGTGGGGTTAATTGGATTGATGGCAAGCAAATTTGTGCCAAAAATTCGTTTGCGAACAATGCTGGAGTATTTGTAATTTCTTTTCATGATTGTCTATGCCAAATGCTTGTCCAAACTAATTCCTGTTCATTACTTGTGTAGGAAACAGTAATTTCAAGTCTCCACGAGTGGTTGGCGGATCCTGCAGTTGGAAGCAACCCCATCTTACGTCTCATTGCCGGGACCATATTCATGCATGAACAGGACTATAATGAAGCTTTGAAGCATACAAATGCTGGTGGAACAATGGAGTTGTAAGTCCCCTTAGTTTGTGCTAAGTACTATAGACATTTCCTGTTGATAATCCCATTAATTGACTCCATGGCACTTTTTGTCCATGTGTTGATAGCAACTTGATTGATCTGTCATATTTTACTAAGCTGGTTTTCCCATACTTTTTGTGTGTGTGTGTGTAGTAAAGTGCACACATCTACTTTAATCTTAATGATATTATGCTTCTGCAGGCACGCTTTAAATGTCCAAATTTTTCTTAAGATGCACCGTTCAGATTATGCCGAGAAACAATTGAGAGTCATGCAAGCAGTAGATGAAGACCACGCACTAACTCAACTTGCTAACGCATGGCTCAACTTGGCTGTGGTAAGGGTTGTTTCACGAGATATATACAGTAATATCCAAATCGTGGGTCTGGAGACTCACATATTGCTACCTGAAACAGGGTGGTTCAAAGATCCAGGAGGCATATCTTATTTTCCAAGATTTCTCAGAGAGGTACCAAATGACTAGCTTGGTCCTGAATGGCAAGGCTGTTTGCTGCATGCACAAGGGGGAATTTGACGAGGCAGAGACCCTTCTGCTTGAGGCCCTTAACAGAGTGAGTTTCATTTGCTAGTCATTTCTTTTTTTCTAATGTCCGCAATACTTTTCTCTTGTATGATAATGCTGAAGCTTCGAACAATTTTAGTTTTATCTACGCCCATTGGCTGCCAAATCATCCACAGCTGCTTTCCCACTAGCATTGCCTTCATACCAGACCTGTTTGAGCTCCTTTTGCTTCATACTTACTTTTCCTCTCCTTTTGTGTGCTAAATTCGAGTATAATGCTATAATTGCTTCCCTATTTAGCATACTAACATGTAAATTTCTGGTTTGCACAGGATGCTAAGGATCCAGAGACCCTTGCCAATCTGGTTGTTTGTAGTCTTCACCTCGGTAAACCATCATCGCGCTACCTCAGGTAGGATTCATACCGTAATCTGTTTTATAACTTTCATAAGGGTTCCTTAACTGAATGCAAGCTGCTTTATAGTCTGGGTACATCGAATTTCCGTGAAACTATTCTATATCCATTTTTCTCTTCCTTGGCTTGTAACGATTTTGTTTTCCCCTATTGCCGAAATGTGCTTGTTTACTGAATTTAGTTCGTACGACCTTTATGAGAGAGGGAAAGCCTCGTTATGTAGATCTTCTGATGGTGGAATTTCTGATAATTGTGTATTTGCAGCCAATTGAAACTTTCTCACCCGGAACATACTCTCGTCGTACGTGCATCTGCAGCGGAGGAAGCATTTGACAGAGCAGTCCAAACTGTCGGGTGAAGCAGTGGAGTAGCTGCAACGTGATTGCTTCTCGTCTGTCAATGAAAGTATATTTTTGGTGTAACGACTTGCAAAGACACATTTGTGTGGATGTTGTATTCTGTTGAATGACACTATTTGATGTTCAGCTGAGAGTACACACTATATTGGATATCAAGACTGATATATTTGAGCCTCAAGAGTTGCATACGGCTTAGTACAATTGTAGAATCTATATCTGTTAGCAAAGTCTTGTTATGAACTTGAATTCTCAAACAATGATGAATTATTACAAACAATCAAACTCTATCTTACGTAAAGTTGTCTCTAGATTTGAAATCACTGATCATATACATGGACAAGATCAGGGGTGACCAAAATATTTCAAATTCGAAAATCTGATTCGAACCAAACTAAAATTTAAAGTTCAGTTAAGATTTTTTGGAATTTTGTCTTGGATCATATTTTTTGAATCAGATCGAATAATTTAAAATCCGTAGTAATCCGACATCCGAAATATATTTATTATATAAATAATAAAAATATAGTAGTGATTTTTAATTACAAACCTAACCAATATATAGAACCATTGTGTTGAACAATTCCAATTTTATTTGTATGTGATTTTTTGGATTTTGGTATTGGATTTTCGAATTTTTATATTTTTATGCAATTTGGATTGAATCAGAATTCATCGCTCGGATTTTGGATTTTTGGACAATTTGAGATAAAATCGAATTCATTTCTCAAAAAATTTTGGATTTTCGGATAGGATCGGGCAAAAATCGTATATGTAATCCGAATGCTCACCCTGAGATTCTGGAGAATATAGGACGCAGTTGGCCCTTGAGGAAAGTTGGGTGCAATATCTCCATTCAGAGCCCTATGCTATTGCATCAACAGAGTTTTCAAATTTATATTTTATTTGGTAAAACATAAACGTGTAGGGGACGTAGCTCACATGGTAGAACGCTCGCTTAGCATGCGAGAGGTACGGGGATCGATACCCCGCATCTCCATTTTTTCTCTTTTTAAGGCTTTTTTCATTAAAAAATGAAATAACAATAATACTTCAAACAGCATAGACTTAAAAGTAAAAGTGAGGATTTTTCAACTCAAGAATTGCTACAATAATTGAGAAATATATATGAATAAGAATAAGCTATGCCTCTCATAAACTATTATTCAAACGCATAAATCATTATAGAATCGATCCCTACCATTCTACTATCAAACAAACGTATCTCAATAGAGATGTAAAAAGAATACATCACACCCCTCTCCTCAACTCCTCTCCTCCCTATAACACTACCAACACTACCCAAAATTGAGGCTCCGATCCGGTCCGGTCGGGGGTTCGTTCATGTTAGTCCTCCGTTACGAAATACGAGCTCTATTTACGCAGACATCGACCCGTACCCGTTCTGGTGCGCCTTCTGCCATCTCCACGCGACCTGCAAGCTCTCTTCGAGGTTGGTGTGCCTTGCTGTCCAGTTCAGCTCGTTCCTGATCTTCGACGGGTCGCTGTACACCTCTGCGTAGTCCCCAGGCCTCCGGGGAAGGAAGTCGACCTTTATAGGCACCCCCGTCGCCTTCTTGCACGCTGCCACAAACTCGTTCACTGAACTTCCTGAGACGTGGTGGAACCATGTCAGTGTCAGTCCCACGCTGTTTGAACGTTAAAACGGGGTTTTACTTTTATTTTTACCTTTTCCCGTACCAACGTTGTAGATGCCTACGTGCCCGGGTTTGGCTTTCTCGAGGGCTTTGACGTGAGCGTCCACGAGATCGGTCACGTCAATGTAGTCACGGATGCAGGTGCCATCGGAAGTCTTGTAATCTGTTCCACGAACCTGCACTTGAAAGATTCGATTTTTATTAAGGAGAAGTTTCGATTAGGCTAAGTCGAGCAGCAGCAGCACACGGACCTTGAGACCTGGGATGATTCCGCGAGCAGCGTCGAAGCAAGCGCCAGATATCCGTCCATGTTCACGTAGTTCTGGCCGGGGAGCTTCACCGAGCCTTCCCTCAGGATCAGAACCAATCACATTGAAGTATCTGATAGATTAACGAAGTTTCAGTAGCTCGTTCGACTAAGCTGCAGGATTTCATCGAAAATCGAGATAATAAAACACTATACCTAAGAATCATGACAGCCATCTCAGAATTCTTATGAAAATCAAGAATGATATCCTCTGCCATTTTCTTGGCTTTTCCATATGGATTTATGGGAACCTGCAAAATACCGAAGAAAATTAGTCGACAGATCTCGCCTATCAAAGCAAAAGCACTAGGCTCGGAGTGTAAACTTCATAAGCCCTCGTCACCTGTGGGGTTTCTTCTGTAATCGGCATCTTGTCAGGTTCCCCGTACGTTGCACATGTGCTCGAATAAATTAATGTCTTCACTCTGTGAGCCGCCATCGCTTCTAATACAACGAGAGTGTTCGATGTAATATTGTGATAATACCTGCTTTGCACACACAGTTAGGGAAAGAATTTCACTAACACATTGCTACATTTCGTTGTTCTTAATCGAAAAGAGCACTAATACATCATATAATCGAACAAAACACACGATGAGTAGCTACATCAAAAGACTCACTTGAGTGGATCGAGAGTACTCTCTCCGACATATGCTACAGCGGCAAAATGCATCACTGCATCAAATGCATTCTCGGAGAAAATTTTCCGGACCTGTGTTAACAAAAGAAAAAACAAAGGTAAACAACTTTATGAACTCATTCAAAGAATCAGAAAATGAATAGAACAGCGAGGATACCGATTTAGCATCCCCAAGATCGGCATAAATAAACTGAAGCCTCCCCGGCTCAGGGAATAACTGTTGCAGGACACGAATGGCACCAAGGTTTCCCCGCGAGAGATTATCCTATCAATTGAAAACACACATCAGGTCGATTCTAGAAACTAATCAAGGCAACGTAGAATTACAAAATACCATGAGTATCAGTCATCAGATAGATACCACTATAGTCACACGATAAAAATCCTTAAGAAGCCGTAACGCAGCATGTGAACCGATGAATCCAGCACCTCCCGTTACCAATACATGAGTCACACCAGGTTCATGACTAGAGAACTGTATGATTCACAAAAAGTTTGCTCATTCAATCCTACGAGACTCGTAAACAAGCAAATGAAGCAATGACGGACTGAAAATCTAATGATATTACTTGGGTCGGGGTGTTGAAATTTGGGGAATGTCTGAGCATAAGAATGCAGAATGCTGTAAGAGTGGAAACCATCAAGATTTTACCACAAAAATTGTTCTTCTTCTTCGGATCCGCATATTCCATGCCTGCATAAAACGAAGGGATAAGATCACAGCCGAAGACAAACAACAAAGCTTCAAAGATAGAGAAATCCACCTCCTAAAGACATAGATCGATTGCCCCTCGGCTGAGCTCTGATCCTATTGAAACTCAACATTGAAAAATCCTTTCTTTAATTTGTACTATAAAGTAATTCTTTGTACATTCAAATATTCACATCAACACCAAACAATCCACCCGTATCCTCGAATTTCCTGCATCAAAATTCAAACAATGGATACTCAGTGTTGATCAAAGAGCTTGTTTTGATACAAAAAAAGTAGGAACAGAAACTAATTCAAAGAGATGAACAATCATAAATAGGGACAATTCAACCAACAAATCGAAAACAAAAACTGCGTAAACCTATCTAAATCAGGCAATTTCCAGCAGCTAATGACAGTGATACAACACAAGAACTGCAAAATATTATCAGAAACATAAAAACAAAATAAGATGAAAGTAACATGCATTCTGGAATCAAACACAAAAACTGAAAACAAATCTCTCAAGATCCCCCTTTTCACAATCAAAATCCCAACTTCAACTCACTCAAAAAACCTTCAATTTTTCACAGCCAATCAACCAAGCAGGGCATTCTTGAATTCCCAATTCAGACAAACGAATAAACAATACATAAATAAATAACAAAACCTCAAAATATGAATCCCCAAACTAATTTTGGACGCAAGTGAAGAGCCAATTCGGCATTCAAACCGCAGTGATAAGAGCAAAGACTTCACCATACAAATCACAACACATGTATGCATGTATCTGAGTGATCACAAGATCTGAAAAAATTCAACAAAATCGATGAACAGAAAAAGAGAAGGCCGCCTTCCCACATAGCAAAAAGACAAACAACGATGACTCATTACTCATATACGCATTCAATCACGAGAAATTGGAAAAATCCCTCAATAAACGTGAACAAGATCAAATTTTGACTCACACCCTCGACGAATATCACTGATTGTGAATAAACCCAGAATTTTTTTTTTTTTGAAAAGAATGTAGAGGAGAGAGAAAGCAGGTGGCGATGTTCCAGTTCTGGTCACTGAGCTTTTGCGGTTTTGAATTTGCGGCAAATAGTTACAGCAGAGCAAGGAATCATATTATACTATTTGTATTAGTAAAACAATAATTAATTAATTTCACCAAATTAAGATAAACATTAACCAAGATCGATTAAGCGCGATTTGTGTTAAGTACTGATGGGAAAATAGGAAGATACGGAAAAGGTAGGAAATATCCCAACTTAATAACCTAATCCCAAAAATTAATTTTCTTTTATATTTAGTAATTTTTTTTTTCATGAACACCTTCCCGGTGAGGGATCATATTTAGTAAGTTTCGTTATCTCATGTTTCATTTTCTACTAACCAAACATCAACCTCTTTTGAATATATTTTTGTAAAATTTTAAAAAATGACGTTATAATTTGTGGCAGTGACGTCGAAAGGAGTATGTTGTTCATTTTGGGGCAAATTGCGATAAAAATCAAATAAATTTGTCAAATTTTGATATGTGAGTCAATTTAGAATAAGCAGTTAAATCATAAAATTTGGATTTATTTGCATATTTTAATGGGATTGTACGATATGATAGAAGAAAAATCACTTAAAACGTTATCAATTATAAATCATATAATGTTGTTTATTCATATAAAGGAGACAATATCGTGTGTTTGAAAAATATCAATAATAATATATTACACGTAGTACTCTCTTCACTTTAGAAAGTTTGTTATATTTTTTTTTTTATTTTAGCTCGTTCCATAAAACTCATGACATTTCACTTTTTACTACTGATGGATCATATTCCCCTAATTTATACTTACTCATATTTTATTACTCCTCCGTCCTAAGAAAATATACACTTTTAGTTGAACACGAATTTTAATGTAAAATTGGTAAAGTAAAAGAGATGTAGAGAGAAAGTAATTAAAATATTGTTAGCGGAGAATGAGTCTCACCTCATTAGAGAAAAAAAGATTCTAAATTTGGAAAGTGCATATTTTTATGGGACGGACTAAAAAAGAAAGAGTGCATATTCTTGTGGACGGAGCTAATACTCCCTCCGTCCTAAAAATATGTCACGAGAATTAAGACAAAATTGATAAAGTAAGATAGATAAGAAGAATGTTATTGTAAAGTAAGAGAAATGTGAAAAATAGAGTATTGTTAGTGGGTAGTGAGACCTACATTATATACACATATTTTTATAAGATGGACGAAAATAAAAAGTGTACATATTTTTATGGAGCGGAAGGAGTATAAAAGTGTGACTCATATTCCATTAATTTTTTCGAACTTATTTTCTATTATATTTTAAAATAGAGGGGAGTATAAATTTGAATTCGTATATCAATGGTGTTGTACGTGTAGAGCATTCAATTACAACCCACAGAGCGCCACGTGTGGATAAATACTTGGCAAATGTTTTTCAACTTTTCCAAACCCCAATGCCAAACACGTCCCCACTAATTCACCTATAAAATCTGTGCTTTGAATTTATTGATTCGTGAAAATGATTTTTTTATAATTCACACAAAAGTAACCGACCGACGATATAGGACTATAAAATTTTTTTAATTTATTCATTGAGTTTGATTACCTCGTACTATTATTGCTAATATTATTTCCTATGTTGTAGTGGTATAATTTAATGAAGTTTGTTATGTTGAATAATGTGATTTTGCGATTTGAATGATTATAAATTTATAATAACCATAATTTGGGGTAATGAAGTTGTAGCCATATTAGTGTGAATTAAGGGCCTTTAATTGTCAACTCAACTCTATGTCCCAACTGACATAGAGTTGATCACATTCATTAGGAGGAGGACCAATTTCTTTTAATCATCTATAATAATAAATAATCATGGTTAAATAATACAATGATTCACAATAGGAAGTAACTATATTATTAGTACAAAAAAATGATTAATCTATACTGTTTCATGGCATATAATATAAAAAGTTTTTTAATTTAATACATTGTCTTATCTATATTTAGTATCGTCAAAAATGTCATTAGTAACTCTTTACATAAAACATAATACTATAATGTAAAATTACTAATCCTATTAAATTTGTTAGATTAGCGAATCGCAAAAAATGGATATAAGTTGTGATTTAGATCCTAATTTCACTCGTAATTAACCACTACAACAAATTCGTATCAGAATTGATTTGTTTTTGAGTATATATGTAATGAGTGGAGTGTAATTGCATCTTCCAAACCAAGATTCTCCACCAAAATCATTCTAATTTCTTTAATTCTTCAATAAAGGTTCGATTACTCTACACACAAATATATATTTGTTTTTGCAAATTAAATTATAACATTGATATGCATATAATATGTTACATAGTATTTGTTTTGTATGGGTTGTTGATTATCTGCAAGCAATCATAATATATAGTTCATAGATTTTAGTGTTACAACATACAACTCTTAGGAATTTTACATTTTAGAAAAAAGCATGAGTTAATTGTAGTTTTGTGGATATTTGCTGAATTTTGAGTCTCTATAGATCGGATGGGATTGTGCTTATCGTGCGAAAGTAGGTGGACCAGTTCTCCCACGGTGGCTAAGAAGTGGAAGTTTTCGACAATCACATCGTTTGAGCAGAAGAATAATGAGGATAAAGGGTTGCACCACGGCCACCGTCACTTCTCCTTGAATCGGCCGACTGAGGTCGCCTCCCTCTTTTCAGAGCAAGGCAAGAAAGCCATGCTTGCTTTGGAGGTTACCACTTACTTAAATAGTTACATGTCTCATGCTCATGCTCATACATTACTCCTTTTAGCTTAATTGTTTTTTTTTTTTTTTAATTTTAATTTTTTTTTTCTTTTAGCTTAATTGCTCTTTCTTTCACCACCTTTGTAATAATGAATTGCATTGCAGAAGTTTGGTTCAACCACAGAAAATAGTAGTAAGAATGAATTGAACGAGTTTGGTTCGAGAACAGAATACACGGCCTTCCTTGACGGCCAAGGCCCTCAAGGCCATATGGTCGCTAAGCGTGTCCGGGATTTTCTCCCTTTGAAGCTGAGTGAGCAATGGGAAGTCAAGATTCTTAAGAAAAACACATGCAATTTTGAGCCGAATCAGAAATGCGTATGTGGAACTACCTCGGTCACCCTAGTGACAAAGGTAACTAACATATTTTTAACATACAAAATTGAAATTAGTTGTTAGATACTACTAGTTATATCTGGTCACATCTCTCTCTATATATATATATATATATCAACAACCTTAATTTTTTATTTATAGGGTAAAGATCTAACGATCGGAAATAGTGGGGAGTCGAGAGTTGTACTAGGGATGAGATATGCGAATAGTTTATTCGTTCCAGTACAGTTGAGTGTGGTGAAGACGCGTTTGTACTGTTAACAACAGCCGGTGTACGTAGACTTTATTCAGACTTTATTCATACTCATTACATTGTAGCATAATTTTTTATGAGTACATTGTTTGCAGGTTTGGGACATCCTGTCGAATGAGGAAGTGGTATCTATGGTGGCCGATTCCCCTACACGCTTGTGTGCAGCTCGAGCATTAGTGAATGTAGTAGTTGGTAAATGGATGAGTAAGTATAGGTTATCAAAGGATGATGCTGTTGATTGTCCAGTGGTTTGCCTCTTCCTCAACGAGCCTCGAGAGAGGAAGAGAATACTTCATGTTTGTTCTCGTCCCGAGCAATTTGTCGAGCGACTGTGGCTATAAAGATGTAGCTAGCTAGCTCGCTTTGTTTTTTCTACTTTGCAAACTACTTCCTCCGTCCACGAATAAGAGTCTCGTTTTTCCATTTTGGTCCGTCCACGAATAAGAGTCCCGGTTCATAATTACCATAAATGGTAAAGAGACCCTACATTCCACTAACTCATTCCACTCACATATCATTTAAAACTAATATATACAAGTGGGACCCATATTCCACTAACTTTCTTCCACCTACTTTTCTTAATATTTCTTAAAACCCGCGCCATCTAGAAATGAGACTCTTAATCGTGGACGGAGGGAGTATTATCTTTGGGATAAATTAAGGTTGCTTATCATATGTTTTTTTTTTGGTAATATGCTTATCATATGTTAGTTTATTAGCTCACTAAAATCTCAACTCAAACCCTTCACACAATAACTTCTCTTCAAAATAGTTGTCTATACAATATACCATTTCCATTCACACCAACTTATCAATTTCGCCCTATAATTAATGTGAGAACTATGTATTATAAATTAATTAAAATTAAATAGTTTTATGTAGTATATACCATTCCATTCACATAAAGACATAATTTTAGCATTACAATTAAGTGAAAACTATGCAGTACCTCTATAAATTACTTTTAATTATTTTATGGTGTGTAACATTAGAGTCGATCTTATAACTGACGAATTTTATAATTTTATGCACAATCCTCACACCATGAGACGAGTCAAATTCTGAATTCATAGTCATGTCAAATGTTATGCTTGTAACCACAAAATATGTGAGACGAGTCAAATTCTGAATCATGATCACATCAAATGTTATGCTTATGCTTGCAACCACAAATATATGCCATTAAAATATGAATTTGAATTCACATTTTACTAATCACTACAAATATTATAATATCGCCATTGTAAGATAGAATGAGATTCAAATACCGTCTATTGTCAAATAATATATTTACATTTATAATTAAAAGATTATAGCTGAGTAAAATTAAACTCGTCTATTCTTAATTCAATACGTAGTAAAAAAATTCAATCCTTATCTTTTGATATTGAACAATCGTAAATCCTTGGATAGTTGTCTCCAATGGCGGATCCAGGAACTAAATATCGTGGGGTCGAACCATATAATAAATATTTAATAGTATAATTATTCATATATATATTTTAATTTAAATACTATAACTCATACTAGTATCGGTATTCTAAACTAAATATTCACCCTATTGCATAAAAATAGACTATTTTGCCTGAGTCTGCTCAATAGACACTTCTATTTTTTTTTTAACTATTTTTCTCTTTTTTGAGGTAGACCTTATTTTCCACAAACACTATATAAATCACTTTTTTATTTCTATATCTCTTTTATTTTACTAAATGTGCATTAAAAATCTCATTTCATCCCAAAAGTGTTAATGGGACTAACGTGTATAATTTTTTTCGTAACATCCCCAAATTTGAAATTTCAAAGCTAATTTTAATATGAATAATATGGTTGAAAATTTAATTACTCCTTCCGTCCTAAAAGAATATATACTTTGAGTTCGGCATGAGTTTTAATGCAAAATTAAAATAAGAGAATAAAGAGAAAAAGTAATTAAAGTATAATTAGTGGAGAATGAGTCTAGGAAAAAAATTTCAAAACTGGAAAGTGCATATTATTATGGGACAGACTAAAAGAAAGAGCGCATATTCTTGTGGGACGAAGAGAGTATAAACTAAAATTAGATGAAATTAAGAAATATTTATTTTATATTATATTTATTGAAGTATTATGTGTTTGTTATAAATAAGTTGATTTTTAGATATATAAATACTAGTACTCGTAATTAAAATTAATTGATTTTTTAGATTTGAATATATATTTAAATGATTTTCGAGAATTAATACAAATTAAGAAAGAAAGAAAAGTTCAATGCCCATTCTACAATTAGATAATTCAATTTAATCTAAGATAAATTACGCAGTCACGTGTCATCTTTCTTGATGTCTTTTTATTTATTTAATTTTAGTTTACAAGTAAATATAGGGAAGATAAAATTTAGTTCTCTCTCTTCGCCCAATGCGCCACTAACCCATTTCAATTTCTCTCTCTTCGAAGAAAAGAGAAAAGGCTCTTCTGAATTTACTTCCTCTTCTTTCTCGACTATCGGCTTCCGTTTTACGGCATCCTCCCTCATTTTCTTCCTTTTTCTCTGTTCAGTCTCATCATCTCACACTGAGTGAGGTGGGGTCGGAGAAGCGAATGCCGTAGGATCGGAGGCTGATGAAAGGAGCTTCCCGGCGGCACTCCGGGGCCTGTGGTGGGGTCGGCCGACCCGCCCGACCCCACCTGGATCCGCCGATGGTTGTCTCGTTCGACTTGAAATATAAATTTGAATTCGTATCTCAATGGAGGTGTTGTACGGTACAACCTGCACATGCATTTGTAGAGCATTCATTCACAACCCACAGAGAGCCACGTGTGGTTAAATACTTGGCAGCTATATTTTTCAACTTTTCCAAACCCCAATGCCAAACACGTCCCCACTAATTCACCTATAAAATCTGCATTTATTTATTTGTGAAAATGATTTTTTTAATAATGCACACCAAGAGTAACCGACGGTATAGGAGTATTAAAATTTTTTAATTTATTTATTGAGTTTGATTACCTCGTACTATTATTGCGAATATTATTTTCCTATGTTGTAGTGGCATAATTTATGAAGTTTTTTTTATCATGTTATGTAGAATAATGTGATTTTCGATTTGAATGACGATAAATTTATAATAACCATAATTTGGTACTATAATAAAGCTGTAGCCATATTAGTGTGAATTAAGGGCCTTTATTTGTCAACGAGCCTTTAATTAACATTATTTGCTACTAATTTATATGGTATTATCTTTTTATTATAAATACTAATATGCATATCAAGTTATGAGATGATCATATATTAATTAACAAAGCAATTCCGTAACACCCCAATAATAATAAATTACTACAAAGACTAGACTTCAATTCAAATAAATTGGTAAAACTACTCACACATTGTCTTAATCCAAATCAAATGTGTTAATAATAATGAATATTCATTATGCTACAGAATAAGTGTCATTCACTATCATGATAAACTCTTTAATTGTTTTTCAAAATATTCACACTATAATTAATAATGGATGAGATAAATGTATAATCATGCACTTTCTTACAGATTTTGATAATTGAATAACTTATTTGAAAGCGAAATAATATCTGCTAATATTTAAAAGAAAAAAAAATATTTAGAAACGTTGACCATTCAGTTAATATGATACTATGACACAATAATTAGACCTTGATGCTGTAGGGTCTTCATGAATCATGCTACATAAAAACAATTAGAATCATAGGAGTAATATGTTACCGATTGTGTATAATTAAAAGGGTTTGGTACATATGTGGTTAAAAAAAAAAAACAAAATATATATATATATATATATATATATATATATATATATATATATATATATATGAGATGCAATATCAGCCACTCATTTTTATTAAATGAGTGGTCCAGATTTTTCCACATGGAAAATATCTTTAGATTAATTGATTATGAAAGGGCAGAATAGTAATATCATGGTAAATTTTATTCAATAAATAATTTTTTTAATTTTTAATTTTAATTTTTTATTAATATTTTTTTAAAAAAATTTAAATTATTTTTTATTATTTTTTTAATTTTTTTAATTTTTTTTTAATTTTTAATTTTTTTAATTTTTTAATTTTTTAATTTTTATTTTTCAACTACATATACAATTCATGTCAACTACACACATATAATGTCAACTACGTGTACAACCCATGTCAACCACACACACAATTCATGTCAACTACACACATATAATGTCAACTATGTGTACAATCCATGTCAACTATATATACAATTCATGTTAACTACACAATATAATGTCAACTACATGTACAATTCATGTCAAATGGTATTTATTGAATAAAGTTGTTGACATTTGATGTGTAGTTGACATGAATTGTATATGTAGTTGAAAAAAAAAATTTAAAAATTTAAAAATAATAAAAAAAACAAAAAAAAATTTTAAAAAAATAAAAAAAAATAATTTTTTTTAAAAAAAATTAAAAATAAATAAATAAAAAAATTAATAAAATTACAATTATGCCCCTCTGTTGACATAAACTACATGCTGTTGACATTTCACAAATATTCTGGATGAGTGGCTGAGATTGCATCTCAATTCTCAATTAGGTTGATAAATCTCAACCTAACAAGACCCTATATATATATATATATATATAAGGATGTAGGAGAGTGTTAGAGTACCACCACCTTTTAAAATAACATCGTACCACCATTCCTACCCAATCATTTGTACAGGTGGACGAATAATAAGCTGCCACGTGGCAAAAAAAGAAGAAATTTCTGAAAAAGACGGCCAACAATATTTTGTACACTATACAACAATTTTTCTTGGCCAACAATATCCAACACGCTATACAACAATCTATAGATTGATGTCTAGCGTTTATAATATTGCTGCATAAGTGGTGTCACGGTGTCACTTTAAGAGGGGTTGTCATTTTAACACAAACCTAAGGATGTATTCATATCAATAAGTGAAATTCTGTCAAAAATTCAAGTGAATCTCATCCGTTGGATCTTGTGATGTAACCGTTAGATTAATGTCACGTGTCATTTAATAATGTAGATTGTGTAGTCTAATATTGTAGCTTGGCTAATAATGTAACCCGTTTTAGTCTAATAATGTAGCTCGGATAATAATATAACGTTTTAAGTGTAATAATGTAGCTCAGATATTATTATCACAATCATCCCATCTAAGGATCCAAGGGCTGAGATTTTATTTGATTTTTGTCATAATTTTACTTATGGACCACCGTGTGCCCATAGTTCCTGGATTTTAAAAATGGGATGCTGGGCAATTTGGTTTTTTTACACTTTGAACTTTTTAAATCTGATATTATTTGTTAGGTACTAAATCTAATATTATTTTAAAGTTATCATTCTTCTTCCCTTTTGTCATCATTCACTTTGTTTCTTTATTTCAATATTAGATTTAATTTTATAAAATTAAATTTTTAAATATCAATAAATTTAATATACCAAATAAACACACATTCAATAACTTACCACTTTATCAAAATAAAATTCAATAAATGGTACTCCCTCCGTAGTTGTGTTTTATGTTTTGGAAAAATTAGGTAGTGATGAATTTTTGCTCGACTGAATATCAATAAAACTTTCTTGAATGAGCTTTACTATAAAAATCATGAATTCATAAGAAAAAACGTGTGTCCGCCATTGGTACCATCGATCCGACAAAAGTAACAACCTGCTTGGTTTAGACCAATGCCATTCATAACCCTAAGTGAGAGTCATGTGTAAACTAAATTTTTGAAGAGTCAAATATGAATAATAAGGTGTTTAATCTTTGAACTAGTGGAGAGTAAGAGTAAGGTTGAACTTCTCACCCAGGTAATATCGTTGACACGCCAAACGGAGTCTGCGTATTCAAAGAAGTCAGTAGTCAGACATAAGTCAGTCATTGGCACAAGTCGCTCCATTATCTACTGTCGGGCAGAATCCAGATTTGCACAGTGCTCAACCGATAACTGAATGGCTTCAACGTGCACTTTTGGCCTAGCCAATCCTAAGGCCGCCTTAGAACGTACACTTGCAAGCGGACGCATGATTTTTATAGTGGGGGTCCAAATTATAATTAACGATTATTGCATATTTTTAGTGTCGGCGTCCAGAAACAACCTGACACATTGCGGAGTTGCGAGAGGCACATATAATGAGAGTCGAACCCAGATCTCCTGATTGCAAGTCGCTGCGCTGGCCAACTGAGCTAGCTAATTATATTATATATCGTTGCATATTTTTATTATATATAGTGATAACACAAATTGGTGGGGTTCCAAAGAACCCCATGACACCATGGAGGTCGGCCTCTGCTTGCAACGTGATACCATTAGGGTTGGCCGGATCCAAGCCAATCGATATGGTCTTCTAGCCACGGGATTGACTCTCATCGCTGTCATAGAGGACTCACCGCCTTGATGTTTACTGAGTTCCATTTTAAGAAACTCTACACTATCCATATCTACAAACTGGCATGAGAAAACTGGGCAACATTGTTTAAAGGATATTTGCAAACAACAATTTCCTTCCTATTCAAACAACAACACTATATGGTAACATGGTTCATATGATATTTGAACACCAATTTCCTTCTTATTCAAACAAAAACACTATATGGTTAGAAATACCATAGCACTATGACAAGAAGGGCTAACTTTAGCCAAAAACTACAGATCCACGCAACCCTTCAATCGGTTAGAATATTAATAATAAACTTGGTTTTGTAATGGAAATATCTAGATATTATACAAATATTTAGATATATTATCCATAATTCTCTAGATATTAGTAGGTATTAAAATATCTAGACATTTTAGGAGAATTCTCTAAATTATAATATTATTTAAGAAAATATCTAGATTTTTCCTTAGTTTTCTACCATCACCAACCTCTCCTATTTCAAAATAATTCCAGGACGAGATTAATATTAATTACCAAGAAACGACATTACACACAAAAAAGAATAAAAAACCACCTAAACCCTTCACAATATAAAAAAATAATCTGCAGTCCCAAACTCCAGTAATACATTATCCTCTATAAACCAAATCAAAGAATATTGTCAATATATATTCCATCCAATAAAAAAAATTAAAAAAAGAATCCTAAAACCAAAAATTAACAAGAATCCTTTGTTCACATTCACAATGATATTATCAAAAAGGAAAAGCATGTAAAGCCAAACCAGAAGTAATCGAAATGAGTATAACATTGATTAAGCGTCAATTGGATAGATTAAAATCAAATAAAGATGATGAACATAGTCATCTTCTATTTCAACTACACAAATAATATTAGTACTAAAAGTTGTAAAAGCATTGAGGGCATTTTGTATATACTATTTTTGTTAATTTATCTTTACTCAAATTTATAATAGCCATAATTTGGAATAATAAAGTTGTAGCCATATTAGTGTGAATTAAGGGCCTTTATTCGCCAACGAGCCTTTAATTAAATGGTGTTATCTTTTTATTATAAATACTAGTAATATGCATATCAAGTTATGAGATGATCATATATTAATTAACAAAGCAATTTCGTAACACCCCAATAATAATAAATTAATTACTACAAAGACTAGACTTCAATTCAAATAAATTGGGAAAACTACTCACTCACTGATGTGAATTATCTCAATCCCAATAAAAATGTGTTCGTAATAATGAATATTCATTTTGCTATAGATAAGTGTCATTTACTATCATGATAACTCTTTATTTTTCAAAATATTCACGCTATAATTAATAATGGATGAGAAAAATGTATAATCATTCACTTTCTTAATCAATATACAGATTTTGATCATCAAACAACTTATTTGAAAACGAAATAATATCTACTAATAATATTTAAAAGAAATCGTTTAGAAACATAAAAGTTTCTTGAATGGTTTTAATAAAAATAATGAATTTATATAGAAAAAACAAGGTACAGTACAACTAATTAATTTTATTAAATTACAGCCATGATAATCTTTTACTATATTATTATATATTGTTATTACTTCTTTTAATTATTGCAGTCTCTACGCGGATTTAATTGTTCGTTTCATTAATTTGAGTGACATAATTCACGTTAAATATGCTATTCACCTACTTAGAATATGCCAAATATTAGGTGTAACATTTTGAAGCCAATTAAGAAAATATTAAAAATATCAAATATCAACGCAACAAGTCATATAGATAGGACGAAATGTCTTACTGTCAAGAAATAACATTTTCTCTATTTTCATATACTTTTGTTTTTCAAATTTGTTGACCCACATCTCACCTATATATCCATGAAAAACAAAATTATACAAACTTCAAAAAAAAAAAAATTAATTTAAAATTTAATGTTTGACTCCATATATATCGTGAGTTATTCCTGCTTTCGAAGATATTGACGTATTTTAAGAAATACTTATCTATTAAATATGTTTGAAAATAAACAAGCTTGCAACATGTGAAGGTGTAATATATATTCAGAAGACAGTAGGAAAAAGGAAAACTTTTAATATAGAAAACAATAGATAAATTAAATAAAATTGCAGTCACAATGACAAGCAAAGTTCAATTATGTCAGCTAAACCAACACGATAGTTTATACTACAAATATAGTAAATAAATTGGCAATTGTCACTGTAATTGTTTCTTATAAGAATAGGACATTCTCCTAACCTAAGTTACCTAACACATTTATTTATTACATTATCAAAATAAAAAATTATCACCAAAGTACATAGATAGGCGACGTCAAATCGTAAGCTTCGAAACAACATCGTATTATACTGAATGAAATAATTCAAACTTATTGGTTTATAATTTATAATTTATATTAAGAAATAAAGAGGTAGAAGAGATAAAATAAAAAATGAGGAACAAGAAACCGAAAAATGTTGTTTATGTTGGCGTTTGATATTGCACGCAAATAAGTCACCAAGTCATGTCAGCACTGCTAAAATCTTGATTATTTATAAAATCAGAATAATTAATAGTTCGATACTTTATTATAAAATTGGTATGCAACTAAATACACAAAAATAATTACATGCCACTTTATATATGCCGATTTTAAGTGGTTCGATCTAGATAGTATTAAAGAAATTCGACATAATAACATTAACAAATAATATAATATTTCAGATTTTAGCATACTAAAGCAGCATTATTTTGAAACCCAGTTCTTACTATTTCCCTCACATCTAATAATGCTTGCTTCCTTGAATAATCTTTGCAAGAATCTAACAGATGTTCAAGAGCAGCGTTTTCGCAACGGCGAAGAAGGATGTTCCCGCCGTGTACGAGCTCGTCGAGAGCGCGGTCCGGGAACCGGTGGGCGTTCTCGGTCAAGACTTTCAACCAGGACTTTCTGGAGAAAACATGTGATTCGACGAAGGCGAAGTTAACCACATACGAGAGCGCAGCGGAATAGTCTCCCTGCGACACTCTCGTGCAGAACATTTCCGTGACGAGCAGAGGAGGAGGAGGCCGTTTGGTCTCCACCAGGCGCTTCCACGTCATCTCCAGAATCGATTCCTGAAAGAGCAAACAGCTTCGAGTCTTAGTGACACGTCTCATGATCGAATAAGTAATGAAAGTTTAAGCAGTTCATATACATGAGAACGTGCCACTGCAAGGCTACGAGCCCGACTCACAGATGCACTAAATGAAACACTGATGTGATGAATACCTTTCCAGCACGCTGTGCTTCCAATATTAGCTGAAGATGGCGTTTTGCATTGAAGTGGTGACCGTATCTCAGCATCTGCGCATAGGCAAACTCAAGATCTTCCCATCTTTTCTCTGCGGCACATGCGTCTAGCATTGTGTTGAACGTGTAGATATCGGGAATAACCCTAACTCTGTAATCTTCTTCGCGACGAATATTATTTCCGTTATCCAACAGAGTTAGAAACAACTGTTTGGCATCTTCGAACTTCCCATGATCAAGAAAAGCTTTGAGCATTATATTACAAGTGACGAGATTTGGCGAACAAAACTTCTGCATATGATCGAAGATATATGCCGCGTTTTCAACGTCGCCAGAATCCACACATGCTTGCATCAAACCAGTGTAAGTTATCACAAGTGGTTTATTTGCAACTCTGCAGATCTTATCAATCTGCAAAATAGGAAATGGAAATGAAACGAAACTAAGAAACATAGTTGTAAACCAAAGTTTACGACATGTATGAAAAGTACGTACTTGTTTTAGTGCTTCACTGCATCGCCCTGCACTACAAAGGCAGCGAGCAAGGTCATAATATAGACCGGCAGTACCAACTATCCCTCTTCTCTCCATTTCATCAACCGCCATTATGGCCTCATCGACTTTGCCTTCCTTCCAAAGAGCATTTATGAGAACTACAGACAACAAGAAAACGGTTTACGAGCTGAGACCGATGATGCAGTAGGCTGTAAGGATATTTCAAAAAGTTACCTTTATATATTAAAGCATTTGGTATGTACGATTTCTGCACCTTCTTGAAGAAATCATAAACCAAGTTATACTTGCTGCATACCAACATGACCTACTCCAATGCATATTTATTAGATTATACTCTCTCTGTCCCATTTGAAACGTCACATTTCTTTTTTACACGGTTATTTAGAATGTGTAATGTTAAAAAAGAACTATATCCGAGGGCAACGGTAATTCTGCTGACATGTAATATCAGAAACACGAACAGCTTACCTCCATAACTAGTCCATACGTTGTGCTTGAAGGTTGTTGGTTCTGTTCGCTTAGTTGCTGCAGAACCCAGAAAGCCCCTTCCCATTTCTGACGCCGAACACAAGCATTAAGGACCTATATAGCAATATAGCACCTGCTACAAATTAAACAAAAATCGTGTAGATAAAAGAAAAAAAAAATGTCGAGAGAACATAAAGATGCATGGTTCTTAGATGCCACTTACAGCATTATAGACAATAACATCCGGTTCCAGTCGTGGATCCCACTTTGCAAGCAATTCAGTTTTGAACTTCTTTTTGGGATGGGACCTCATGGTATCAATCACATCAAATAGTTCCTTCATATACCCTGCTTGTCCAAGCGTGACAGCAATACAATGATATGCTGCTATATCCGGATAGGTAGCCATTTGTCCCTACATGAAGTGATCAGATAGAAATCAGATGACGATCCGTACTTATTAGGTACTGATACGAGCATGCATAGTGCAACTTTTATACCTGCATCCGATAGAAGAGATTGAGAGCCTCTACTGGTCTCCTAGCTTTTCCAAGAGCATCCAGTGCAGCAGTACAAATATATCTAGAATATAAGAACAAATTAGAAGCATCAAAACAGCAACAGATCCAGGAAAACACTAAGAACGAATTTCTTCTTCACTGTTGCATTTCCTATTAATATTACACCATTAATCAAAGCCTCACACTAGTCAAATCTATATGAATACGATTCACAATGGGATTTAATGTGTAATAAATCGTGATCATGGATGACGTACCTTGGCCTGTGACATTTGAAGCGGTCGCGGGACTGGAGCCATTCAATGAGTTGGAGCACCCGCTTCCAGTTTCCCAACTTACCCAATATCTGAACTACCCTCAAAATAGAATGATCTGAGAATCTAATCTGAGCACTCCGCATAATTTCTGAGAACTTCCACTCAGGGATGTCAATGTCTGCACCATTCAGACTGTAAAAGTAAACTACTTTATTATGAGCGGATAAACAGATGCACACTACACAATTTGGCACATCCAAGAGAACACACACCGATTGCAAAATGATGTCTTACAGTAAGGCAAGTCACAGGGAAACAAAACCAGCATAGCATGCCAAGCACAAAATGAACTACGCGACACTAATTTCCTAAACATACATCACACACATGCTTAATCCATAAGGTGCCATTCACTACATATCTAGAATAAACTAAGATATTCAAACAAATCACCACTCTAAATAGGAAAACCAATAACCACAACAAAATTATCAGACTAGTGACACTCTACAGAGTCTCATTATGCAATGCCACTACATTTTCGTCTAGCTCGACCAAAGCAACAGACACAGTTGATCAAACTCACTACTCACCATTTAGCAAGCTTCTGTATTCTCTCCTCCATGTCTACCCTTGTCACCCTTGGCCCTCCAACAACACCCTCACTGTTTTCCAACGGCTTAAACGCATCTCGTTCCACACTTAAGGACTCACTCTCACCGCCATCCGTGGTCTTTCTATTCCGAATCCCCAAATCTCTATCTCTACCCTGCCTCCTCCCAGCCATCTCCGAATCGCGAAAATCGCCCTCTCTCGGAACTCCTCTATACGACGCCCCTCTCTTCCCCTTTCTCGAATTCTCTTCAGCTGCACTCATCTCATCACCGCTCTTCTCCTCAATTTTCTTCACAACCTTCCTTCCCCTCGGTCTATTACTACTACTAGCATCTCCACCGTCGCTACTTTTTAGGGTTTGGTACTTCTCATTCTTCAGAAACTCCATCGCCTTCAAGTACTCACTGAACGACGGCGTGAATTCAAACTCCTTATCAAAAACAACGCCGTCATTCAAAGCGCTTCTCGCCGCAGCTATTCTCTGCTTCTCCCTCCTCGGCGCGGAAACAGAAAAATGCCTCCGCAAAATCGGAAATCCACAAGGGGGAAGCGAATTCCGGCTCAATAAGAGAAATTCCGCGGCAGATTCGGACGCGGAGAAACCACCGAGCATCATGATTGCCTTCAATTCGACATGAAAATCGAGATTCTGAGCTAATTGAGACGATTGATTTTGTTCAATTTGGTTTGGAGGAGAAGATAATTTTGATTTTTAATGGATGAAATGAAGAGGTTTTTGATGAACATTTTCGCGGTTTATGTAAAAATAGGTAAATCAGTTTCAATCGGTTATAATCGCGCTTTGGAATAAGAGTTGCTATTATATTTTGACGTTTTTAGAGAAACATGTGATTTGACTTGTTTCGTTGATTAGTAAGTGAGGTTAGTGATTAAGACTTATCTTTGCGAAGAACAATCCTCACCACAAACACACATGTTTTCAAAGAGAAATACGAGGAGATAAAACAAAGAAAAAAGAAATAATAAATGTGATTAATAGCGACAATCTATGTTCGGATAGATGACATTAGTATATTCTTTTTCTCAAATCCGATTCTCGTTAAGTGAGAAATAATGGATTAATGATGGTCACAATAAAGCTAAAAAAAGCTGTGAGGAAAGCCTAATGATTAATTAATTGAGTTAACTATCCCATGTTGGGGATGATAACCTTGTTAAAACGGTATTTAATAAGATGATTATTACGTGTAATAATTATCGTGGACTAAGATGGACGGTAGACCCCACATGTGCGCGCCGCCGCCGCCTCACCAAGGCTGAGAGCCGCGCATCGCGCATTGTGAACTTAGATCTTGAGAGCATCCGCAACGCTGCCTCGTTGCGGTCTCGGTCTCGTATCGACGAGACGAGACGGCATCGAGACAGCGTTGCGGCCACGTGGCGCGCGCTAAGCGATGGCGTGACTCCCACTCGCCGGCCCGCGAGTGGGCGTCGGAATTATGACGTCATAAATTTATTTATTTTAAAAAAAAAATTGAAAATTCGAAATTTTTTTTTTGTAAATTTTAATATTAATTTATGTATTTTTAATTATGTATTTTTTAATCATGCATTTTTAACTTTTTTAGGCCTTTAAATTGTAATTTTTATTTTATTTTATTATATTATTTTTTAATTATGTATTTTATAATTATGTATTTTATAATTATGTATTTTATAATTTTTTAGGCCTTTAAATTGTGATTTTATTTTATTTAATTAAGTGTGTTTTTATTAATTGAATTTGTTGGAAATAAAAATTAAAAAATGAAATTGAATGAATAGTTAAGAGATGGATAAGAGATGGTTAAGAGATGGGGGGATGCAAGTGTTGTCTCTTAGTTAAGAGATGAGCTGAAAAGTACAGTGGGGCCCATGAATAGTTAAGAGATGAGACGGTTAAGAGATGGATAAGAGACAGCGTTGCGAATGGCCTGACAATTGATCTTTGGACTGTTTTTTGGGACTATTTGGTTGTTCTTTGGAACTGATTGCTGAGCTTGGTCCACTTGACCTATAAATTAACAGTCACTTTATACATTGGATAACCAAACTACACACCAAGCATAACATTGCATATCTCTCTCCCTTATATACAAATAAATAGGAAAAAGACTTAGATCCACATTGATAACTTTTGCATGGGAAATACCTAGATTTTTAATATCATTCTACATTTATTTAAATGGGATATACTAATAAGTTAAATCCCACCTTCATACAACTTACTTTTGAACTCAATGCATGTGAGATAAACACGTATAAATGTCAAGTTATGTTTGTTTTAGTCACACCTTTAGGTTTTAAAAAAATAATTAGTTGAAATTTTACTTAAATAGGGAATTAATTAAGTTGGATCTCAATTAAAACTAAAGTTGTAACGTTGGAGTAGTAAACAAGTCCAACACTAGGAAATAAAGACGCAGTCCAATATCAAGATTTAAATCCAAACAATTTCTAAAGTTGAGCTAAATTCGCTATAAATTGACCCAAAATATAGATAGGAATTGAAACCTATCTCTCTCGCAGCGCCGCCGGCTCCGCCGTTGCTCCGCCGTATCGCTGATTATCCCTTTATTTATTGGAAAAACTAAAGCTATGGAAGTAAGTATTATTAGTATAAGATATTTCAATTTTGTATGTAGATTACATTGCTTATGCATGATCTTTTGATCAATTAATTGATGAAGATTTATAATTTGTGAATTGTAGATGGTGAATGAAGATAGAATTAGCAACTTGCATAGTGATATTCTGATATCTATAATCGGTCGACTCACCCTCCAAGAAGCTACTTCTACGTGCATACTTTCAACACGATGGCGGCATCTTCATACATACCTCACTCATCTCAGTTTCCCTAGATATAAATTGTGGGATGACACGGTTTCAACTTACTCAAAAATGGTTGACCATGTCTTGAATACACACAGAGGCTCTTGTATAAAAGAGTTCAGATTGAGCATGTCCAAAGGTTGTAATTTTGGGAGGTGGTTTGAGTTTGCCCTATCTAAGAAAGCTAAAATAATTCATTTACATGCTCAACCCTATATTGGTTACGGGGGCCTATTTCTTAGACTTCCAAACACGAATAATGGATTTGAATGCCTTAAAGAATTGTATCTAGTTGGCCCTATAGTTACTGATCAAGACTTTGTGCTTTTGCTCTGGAATCCTTGAAATTTGATTTTCCAATCGGATTGGAAAATGTCTTAATTGTTGGCCACTCTAAACTGAAGCATTTTGACTTATCTTACTCGAGTGTTGTCTCCATTGTGATTCGTGATGCTATTAGCCTCGTTTCTTTGAAGTTGTATAGCTTCAACAATAAGTGTTCCGTGCAAGTTAGTAATACTCTGAAGCTTACGGAACTCCATATTGAAAGGTTTCCTCTAGAAGTGCTTGATGAGCTCCTTACTGGAATGTCATCTTGCAACCGCGACCAACTCCAAATAATGCACCTCTCGATTGTAGTTGATTGTACTTGTATCGCAGGAGTAATAATTTATCTTCAATTTATTTTATCTTTTTATGTGTGTTTTTATATATATCAAACGTTAATGTTTGTGATTTTAATTTGCAGTTGTATCAGGAGTTGTCGTGGGTTGATCTTGTAAACATAAAACATCTACAGATGAGCCTTTGTTCAATAGATTGTCGTAGCTGCCCGAATTTTTTACGCGTTTTCTTGCGTTTGGTTCGGTTGGTTGAAGCATGTCGTTCATTAGACAAACTTGTGATAAAGGTACGCATTAATTTGGGTATATGATATATGTTGATCCATTAGTCATTACATTAATATGGCGCTTGTTTATAGTTTGTGATGACATTTCCACGTATGCTGCCCTCTCATATCGAAGACATGTTAAAAACATATATTGGACCTAGATGCGAGTTATTTCTAAAGTATTTGGAAATCTTACAATATTCCGGTGCAACATCACAATTGGCTCTCACTTTGTACCTAATCGATAATGCTATATCTCTTAAAAAAGTGACTGTGGTGGCTCGTGATGAAGAAGCATTAGCTCGTGCACACCACGATTTTCGACATATTACATCAGTTAGTATTTTAGTCATGTAACTATTGTGGTCTGTTTTCTACTTATTGAAAACTTATTTTATTTCAACACTATTAGACATTAGAATTATTTATATTTATTTTTAATAGTTATTCATACCTTCCTTTAAATTAATATTTCGTTGTTGCCTTGCTATTGAGATTAGGGTTCATGAAAGATCGCGCGTAGAAACACTACAACTCAATGTTGTTGTGAAAAATATCTTTGAAAAACAATAAAATTTCTCTCATATTTTATCCACTTTTTCTTACCTCTCTCACACTTTATCTATTTTTTTCTAATATTTTTCTTACTTTACTTATTTTTTCTCATTCTCTCTTACGTTATCAATTTTCTAATAAAACTCGTGCCATCGTCCACAAATGAGACTATTTTTTAATGGATAGAGTAAGTATTACAGCTTAGTTTAGATACCTTAAATCTAGGAAATGACAAAGATTTGGAAATTGTCCATGTGATTCAAGCTCTTCCAGAAATATATCCTTAAATTACATCTTAGGAAATCCGCCTGTAATTTCTGAACTTTTACTTTTAAAGGCAAATGGACGGAAAAATCATGAATTTTGATCAAGTTCTTGTCAACTCCACAACTTTGAAAACTTGTCATAAAATTTTTACAATTTTCTCAATATTTCAATGACAAAACTATTCTGATTTCGAATTTCTAATATATGGTTTATTTGATGCACACATGATTTAAATTGATGACTTAATTGAGTTATTGGTAGAACACGACAAGAAAAGGTAAATGAAAGAGGTATATCATCTATTTACCTTCTCAAAAAGTGAAATATATCATTCCAAAAAGTAATACATTTCCAAGGAAAAAGTATATATAGAAAGGTATATCATTTAAAAAAAATAAATTAATAGTACAAAATTGCATTAAAAAACATAAAGTGTAATAATTTTTCAAATACCTTCCCCGAGAATGATTTTTCACAAATATGCTGGTTATAAGATCTTGGTAAATATACCTCTTCAAAATGGGAAAAAATGTATAATACCTTCTCAAATGCGGTAGTTATATGATTTTACTTTTCCATTTACCTCTCCCTTTGGAGATGCTCTAAGCGTGTTGAGAAAAATGGTACTCATTCTGTCCCACAAAGTTTGTCCCAGATTGACATGACGCGGATTTAAGAAATTATTTGACTTTGTATTAAATGAAGGTGTGTAGGGGAATAAGAGTCTCACATTGAGGAGATTGAAGAGTGTATTTAATGTCTATTTTTGGTATATTCCAAATGCTTTGCGATATGGACGAAAATGATAAACTGATACAAATCTCATGGGAGGGGGGGGGGTGTTATTATGTAAATTTTGTTGGTGGTATGTCCTAGTTGAATGTTTTAGGATGTTACATTTGATAACATTTCACCCAAATTAAATCATGTGGGAAAATTGAGAAATATACTGAAATTAATAATTTATATAATTGATTTTCAAAATTGCAAAACATACCATTGTTTGATTAAAATTTATACATATGATAATTTATATATTACAGTTTGACCAAATTTATGATTTATGATAAGTGTCAAGTTAAGTTTGTTTTAGTCACACCTTTAGGTTTAAAAAAAATAATTAGTTGAGATTCTACTTAAATAGGGAATTAATTAAGTTGGATCTCAATTAAAACTAAAGGTGTAACGTTGGAGTAGTGAACTAGTCCAACACTAGGAAATAAAGACGCAGGCCAATTTCAAGATTTAAAGCCAAACAATTTCTAAAGTTGAGCCTAAACTCGCTATAAATTGGCCCAAAATATAGATAGGAATTGAAACCTATCTCTCTCGCAGCGCCGTCGGCTCCGCCGTTGCTCGGCCGTATCACTGATTATCCATTTATTTATTGTATAAACTAAAGCTATGGAAGTAAGTATTAGTATATGATATTTCCATTTTGTTGTAGATTACATTGCTTATGCATGATCTTTTGATCAATTAATTGATGAAGATTTATAATTTGTGAATTGTAGATGGTGAATGAAGATAGAATTAGCAACTTGCATAGTGATATTCTGATATCTATAATCGGTCGACTCACCCTCCAAGAAGCTACTTCTACGTGCATACTTTCAACACGATGGCGGCATCTTCATACATACCTCACTCATCTCAGTTTCCCTAGATATAAATTGTGGGATGACACGGTTTCAACTTACTCAAAAATAGTTGACCATGTCTTGAATACACACAGAGGCTCTTGTATAAAAGAGTTCAGAGTGAGTGAGTATGTTCAAAGGTCACAATTTTGTGAGGTGGGTTGAGTTTGCCCTATCTAAGAAAGCTGAAATAATTCATTTGCACGGTGACCATGATATTGATTAAGAGGGCCTATTTCTTAGACTTCCAAAAACGAATAATGGATTTGAATGCCTTAAAGATTTGTATCTATATGGCTCTAGAATTACCGATCAGGACCTTGAGCTTTTGCTCTCTAATTGCATTGCTCTTGAATCCTTGATATTTTATTATCCTATTAAGTTGAAAAATGTCTTAATTGTTGGCCACTCTAAACTGAAGGTGGACTTGTCTTGCTCGATTGTTGACTCAATTGTGATTCATGATGCTATTAGCCTCGTTTTTCTGAAGTTGTGTAGCTTAAACAGTAAGTGCTCCATGCAACTTAGTAATACTCCGAAGCTTACGGAACTCGATATTAAAAGGTTTCCTCTAGAATCGCTTGATGAGCTCCTTAAAGGAATGTCATCTTACAACCGCGACCAACTCCAAATATTGCACCTCACAGCTAAAGTTTTGTATACTTGTTCCACAACGGTAATAATTTATCTTACCTTCTTTTGTGTGTGTTTATATATCAAATGTTAATGTTTGTGAATTTAATTCGCAGTGGTATCAAGAGTTGTTGTGGGTTAATCTTGTAAATGTAAAACATCTTAAGTTGAGCCTTTGTATATTGGATTGTTGGGAAATGGATCGTTGTAGTTGCCCGGATTTTTTACGTGTTTTCTTGCGTTTGGTTCGGTTGGTTGAAGCATGTCATTCATTAGACAAACTTGTGATAAAGGTACGCATTAATTTGAGTATATGATATATGTTGATCCATTAGTCATTACATTAATATGGCGCTTGTTTATAGTTTGCGTTTGCGAAGACGTTTCCACATATGCTACCCTTTCATAATGAAGACATGTTAAAAACATATGTTGGATCTAGATGTGAGTTGTCTCTAAAGTATTTGGAAATCTTAGAATATTCTGGTGCAACATCAGAATTGGCTCTCACTTTGTACCTAATTGATAATGCTATATCTCTTAAAAAAGTGACCGTGGTGGCTCGTGATGAAGAGGCATTAGCTCGTGCATGCCATGATTTTCGACATATTACATCAGTTAGTATTTTAGTTATGTAACTATTGTGGTCTGTTTTCTACTTATTGTAAACTTATTTTATTTCAAAATGCAAGAACAGTTTGACATTATTAGTAAGTACTATTATTTATATTTATTTTTAATAGTTATTCACACCTTCCTTTAAGTTAATGTTTCGTTGTTGCGTTGCCATTGAGATTATGGTCAGTGGCGACATACAGAGGGGCCTGGGGGTCCACTGGAACCCTCAACAATTTTGAAAGTTCCTATATATTACATATTTATACAGTGCTTACCATAATTCGACATAGCCCAGTTGGATAATAAGTTGCTCATTTATCCCAGAGGTCTGGGGTTCAATTCCTAGCGCCGAGAATAGTTCCATTTTGTTATGTTTTTCAGCTTTCTCATTTCTCTATGTTTGGATTTTCAGTTATGTTTTTCAATTTTCTCATTTCTTTATGTTTGCTGATTTTCAATTTTGTATTTTAATTTTCACGTAGAAGTAGTTTTTTCTCATTGTTTGTTAGCGTTTTGTGGACTTTAATTATTAAGCCTCATCAAAATATACTCTTTCCATTCTATATTAATGGAGTCATTTTTCTATTTTAAAAGTTTCAAAATAATTAAATCATTTTTATTTATACCAAAAAGTTTCTATCTCTTTTACTTTATTCTCTCTTCATCTTTCTTACTTTATTCATCATTCACTAAACACACTATGCTTAATATCCGTGTCCAAAAAAGTGTCCCAATTAGCAAGGAACAGAGATATTATACTATAGTAGTAAATTTAATTTTAAAGTTATATTTTTATTTTAAAAAAATATTCTTCAATATTATTTAGCCTCATATAAATATAGCATGTAGTATTATATTGTTCGTATTGGGATTGTTTCTGCCTATATTGACACCAAAAATATGTAACAATTGTTACAGTAGTTTGATACCCCCAGTATAGTAATTCTGCGTCCGCCACTGATTATGGTTCAGGAAAGATTGCGTAGAAACACTACAACTCAATGTTGTTGTGAAATGCTATTCCCTATATCTTTGAAAAATAGTCTCATTTTACTATTTTGGGTTATTCACAAAAAATAATAAAGTTTTGCTCTCATATTTATGCATTTTTTCACATCTCTCTCATACTTTATCTATTTTTTCTAATCTTTCTCTTATTTTACTCATTTTTTATCATTTGCTCTCAATTTATCAATTTTCTATTAGAACTCGTGCCGCTGTTCACAAAGTAGACTATTTCTTGGTGGACGGAGACATTAGTTTAGATACCTTAACTCTAGGAAATGACACAGATTTGGAAATTGTGCATGTGTGATTCAAGCTCTTCTAGAAATCTATACCTAAAATCATATTTTTGGAAATCCGCCAGTAATTTCTGGAATTTTATTTTTAAAGATAAATGGACAGAAAAACCATGAATTTTGATGAAGTTTTGGTCTACTCCACAACTTTGAAAACCGGTCATAAAAATTACTTATATATGGTTTATTTGATGCACACATGTTTTAAATTGATGACTTAGTTGAGTAATTAGGTAAGCGTGTTGAGAAAAATGATACTCCCTCCATCCCACAAAGTTTGTTCCAGTTTGACCTGGTGCAAATTTTAAAATTGTTTAACTTTGTATTAAATGGAGGTATGTAGTAAATAAGGGTCTCATATTGAGAGATTGAAGGATGTATTTAATGTCTATCTTTGGTAGATTCCAAGTGGGACAAACTATGTTGGATGGATAAAAATGATAAAATAGGACAAGTCTCGTGGAAAAGAGGGTGTATTCTGTAAAATTCAATGGAGGTATGTCCTATTGAATGTTTAAGGATGTTATATTTGATAACATTTCACCCAAATTAAATCACGTGAGAAAATTTACTGAAATTAATAATTCATATAACTGATTTTCAAAACTGCAAGACACACCATTGTTTGATTAAAATTTATACATGTGATAATTTACATACTATATTTTGACCAAAATTTATAATTATAATAAATACTCTTTTTTTGAGCATACGTTGCCTATAGAATGAAGACTACACAACTTGGACGATTCATTGGGAACACACCACATAATTAGATTAGTTACATGATAATTTGATGGCGGTGCCTTGTTGCGAAGACGCATTAAATTATGGACTACTGCATGATTTTGGACATATTAAATCAACTAGCAATTTACATGGAGTAGAGAATAAGTCAGTTTATACTTGTTCGGCTAATAATTTGTCATCATTTGACTAGACATGAATTTTTAAAAATATAATAAAAATTGAGTTAAAAAAAGTTAATAGCATGTTAGTCATACTTCTATATATTAATTTTATAATAAAATGTGAGTGGAAATGAGTTAGTGGAATGTGTGTTCCACTACCAAAAATATTAAAAGTGAAAATTGACGAACTTTTGTGGACAAACAAAAATGAAAATAAGTGATAAATTTTCAGGGACGAAGGAAGTATTGTTGTTTGTCTATTTTATTTCGTTTTCCTAGTTATGATAGATAGGCTTGGAAAATCGTGCAAATTAAATTTTTATCAAGTCAATATGATATAGACTCGACCCAATAAGATCTAACCCGAATCTAATCTATTAATGAAATCCTCGGCCCTAACACAAATATCACTTGCTGCTTTCAAACTCAAACACAACTTACACGTGACACGAAAACGAATAATAAAATATACATTACTAAATTTTTCGTAGGCATATACATTTGTGTCTTTTACCCCATACACAAAATACACTTATCCCTCATTTTAATTTAAGATGTTTCCCACGCATATGAAGAGGAGTACCATATTTTTCACTTCATATAAATTTATGATGTTTTCTATGCGTATAATTATTTTTCTATATATAAATCATCAATATAATGACATATCCCATCAGAAAAAGAAAAAAATTTATTCACATTTGACAAAATAAAAAAGGTAAAGCCTTCACTCAAAATTTGACCGTTTGCATCCACGTGGCGTCTCGCCATTCGCAGCAATTTCAAAATTTCAAAATTCAAAATGGGAGCTGAGGCGAAGACAGAAAAGGTGAAGAAAAAGAAGAAAGCTGAGACATTGTTCCACTTTTTACTCTTTCGAGCTTCAGAATATCTCAACTCAAAGCCTGAAACAGAAACCTCGATGCCCAAAATTTAAATTACTCTGATTAAATTAATTGATTAATTATTAAATACAGATGTCAACTTCAAGAATTCCTCTGCAGCTATATATATAGAGTTAAAGCCCTCCCGCTTTCTTGATTAATCCTCAGCTTGATTTGAATCTCTCCCTCTCCATTGGGTGGAAAAAAGACTCCATTTTTTCAGTTCCCTTCTTTATGATTCTTGAAATTCTTGAATATCATTGTTTTTGAAGGCTGTTTGATGAGAAAAAGGTAGAAAGATTGTGATTTTCTTTTAAATCTCCACAGCTTTTGAAGTTTGAATGAATTTCTTAGCTTGATTTAGAAAAGAATCAATCTTTCGGCTCCCTTCTTTCATGATTCTTGAATTCCATTGTTGAATTCGTCTTAGGTTTTTGAGGGTTTCGAGGGTTTTGAGCAAATTGAGGGTTTTATCCGTTTTAAGGTTGTTTTGAGATGAGAGAAGAAATCCCATCTGAGAACAGAGTGAAGGCATCGAGATTTGCTGATCAAAACGAGGCTCCAAAGGATCAAAACCGCGGAAATGCGAAAGGAAACAGCAATTTTTCGAGGATGAAGTCCTCGTGGGGCTCTCAGATAGTGAAGGGATTCTCAGCTGCAGACAAGAAGACTAAAACCCGAGTGCTGCACGCCTCGGCTCAGGTGAAGAAGCCGCCCCTCAATGCCTCGGACGCCTCCAACCCGAAGACTCACACCGCGGCTCCCAATTCAAGGATAAAGAGGTCCCTCATTGCTGACCTCTCCTGCTCGATCAATGCCAAGCAGGTTCATCCACAGGCTGTTCTTAGCCACAGCAAGACCAAGTCGATTGGCTCGTCCGAGGATTTGTTTCATGAGATTGATCATTTGAGGAACCTGCTGCAAGAATCCAAGGATAGGGAGGCGAGCTTGCAGGCTGAGTTGTCTGAGTTCAAGAGGAGTTCGAAGGAGCTTGAGTCGAAGAAGAGTGAAGTCGATGGCCTTTTGAAGAGAGTGGAGTTGCTCGAGAAGGAAAAGGCTAACCTTTCTGGACAAGTGGTGTCTTTAGCTTCTGTGATGGGGAAGAAAGATGAGGTGGCTGTAGCTGTAGGGCAAGAGCATGATTCGATCGAGTTTGAGGTTGTCGAGCTCAGGCGCTTGAACATGGAGCTGCAGCTTCAAAAGAGGAATCTTTCTGGCAGGATTTCCTCATTGGAGTCTCAGTTAGCCAACATTGCTAAAGTTTCTGAGGTATATGATCTCGATTTTCTTCGCTTTAAGATTTGATTACTTTCCATTGTTTGCATTGATTGATCTCTATTAGTATTCAGCTTTGTTGTAGTGATTTAGTTTGGGAGTTCAATGATTGTGTTTTTGTAGAATTCTGTTAGTTTCTATGTATTTCCCTAGCATTTTTATTTTGGCTCTTTCTCTGTTGCTGGTCTCGTCTCATGGTTCGTTCGTCTGTAGTGTGACGCTCTTGAGATGGTGAAAGCCGAGGCCTCTGTGCTTAGGGATGCGAACGCTGATCTCTGCAAGCAAGTGGAAGGACTTCAAATAAGCAGGATGAATGAAGTGGAGGAGCTAGCTTACCTTAGATGGGTGAATTCGTGTTTGAGAGACGAACTTCGCAGTTGCTCTGGCACAGCTTCGAATAAGCCTGCAAGCCCGAGTTCTGTTGAAAATAGGAGGGAGTCTATATGCTTTTCGCCTTTCAAAATTGATGAGGATTCCGATGAGATTGCCACAAAGAGGCTGTATCTTGTCAAGAAGTTCAAGAAATGGCCTATTAGCGATGAAGACTTGCAACAGATTAAGTATAAAGACAATCTCGTTGCTTGCGGTTGGGACGATCAGCAGACTTCGGGTAGAAGGCACTCGATTAGTGGGGTACATTGCTCTCAAGAGGACGTTGTTCTCAACAAGAAACGACAATCTGATAGCTTTATGTGCTCCAAGGATTCGGATAAGAGGGCCGAGGTGCTGGTTTCTCAGAAGTATGATTTGGAAGTGTGCAATAGGGCTCTTGTATTCGACAACTGTCAAGAAATTTGTAGGGTGACGGCTTCATTGGATGTCGAAAAGAGGGCCTTAAGGATACCTAATCCCCCTCCGAGGCCTTCCTGCAGTGGTTTAGCTGGTCTAAAAGAGGAAGCTTCGATTCCGAGTGTTGCTCCTGCTGCAGCTCTTCCACCGCCCCCTCCCCCTCCGCCTCCCCCTCCTCCAAAATCAACGGCTAGGGCCTCAACAGGGATGGTGCAACGAGCCCCACAAGTGGTTGAGTTCTACCACTCACTCATGAAGAGGGAGTCCAGGAAGGACTGCTTGAATTCGTGCAGTGCAGATGCATCGGACGTTGCAAACGTTCGTAGCAGCATGATTGGCGAGATTGAGAACCGATCATCTCATTTGCTAGCGGTGAGTGTCATTATTCATACCCTATTTTCAAGCCTATTTGTTTGCTCAAATCTCAACCATCTCTCTCTTGAGCAGATCAAGGCGGATGTCGAGACTCAAGGCGAATTTGTGAACTCCCTCATACGGGAGGTGAACAATGCGGTCTACCAGAACATTGAAGACGTCGTTGCATTCGTGAAATGGCTTGATGATGAGCTGTGTTTCCTTGCAAGTCCCTTTCCATCACCATACACCTTTCAAATCAGCCCTTCTTTGCCTTTGCTAATCCATAAACTTCGACTGTGTTACAGGTGGACGAGAGGGCGGTTCTGAAGCATTTCGAGTGGCCAGAGAAGAGGGCCGACACACTGAGGGAGGCAGCATTCGGATACAGAGACCTCAAGAAGTTAGAGCACGAAATCTCAACATACGAGGACGAGCCGCGCTTGCCATGTGAAATCGCGTTAAAGAAAATGGCAGCCTTATCCGAGAGGTGAGAATCACCTCTTAGCTACTTCAAGATTCCTGTTTTAGTACTGAAGTTGTGACTCATTTTCGTTGACATAAACGACTTTCCCTTTACAGGATGGAACGCTCCGTGCATAGTATTCTCCGAACAAGAGACTCGTTGATGAGGAACTGCAAGGAGTTCCATATCCCCACAGATTGGATGCTGGATATGGGAATTCTAAGCAAGGTTTGCTCTCTAATTTCCTATGTTTTTATAAGTATTAGAGAGTGTGAAAGAAAGAAATGTGCTATGTTATTTAAGTGCATATTTAAGCAAGAAAAGTTACATATTTCAGGATTCTTGAACACACACACAATCATAGTACCTTATTCACCTTGAAACATGTGGGAATTCGAAGCAAGATTTGATCTTTGATTTTCTATGTTATGACTAATAATATAAGAGAGTGGGAAAGGAAGAAATGTGCTTACTCCTATGTTTTATATGAGCTTATTTAAACAAGAAGAGTTGCACATTTAGCAAAATGAGTGAAAATTTGACATCATATTGCATTTTCAGATAAAGTTTGGCTCTGTGAAGCTTGCAAAAATGTACATGAAGAGAGTGGCAATGGAACTGCAGTTCAAAGGGACGTCGGAGAAGGATTCGTCGTTGGATTATATGGTGCTTCAGGGAGTCAGATTTGCCTTCAGGATTCATCAGGTTCGTCATAAACTTCAATTTTTCTTGGCTTTTCTTTTGCAAAGAAAAGATTTTGATTATGGAAAATGTGTGTATGTGCAGTTTGCTGGAGGATTTGATGCTGAAACAATGCATGCATTCGAGGAGCTTCGAGATCTTGCTGTTGTTCTGAGCAAAAATGGAGATTGAAGATGTAATTTTGATCTGTGCTTACCATCTCAGTAAGCACAGAAAAATGTTTCAAGAATATTGTTTTGGTAGAGTAAATGAAAATATTTTTTTAAGGGTTGTTACATTTTGGTGATATATGATGTTAAAATATGGTTCTTGATTTAGTTGAGATTATAATATATTTAAGATTCTTGCAATAAATTTAGAGCGTGCTCACTGCACGGAGCTGCGGATGCTCTTACAAGACGGTTCGAGCTCAACTTAAATTTACGAGACGAAACAAACTCAAACACGATCTTTAAATGCAAAACGAACTCAAATGTTCGTCTCAATTCGACTCGTTTCCTATTGTACTCGCTCGAAACAAACAATTCTGTCTCTCTCTCGTGCGCACGTTTGTACTAGCACGCTTCTGCATCGATCAACGGAGGCACTGGAGAGTCGAGCCGAGGAACGTAGCCTTCATCTTGAAGCTCCACAAGAAGATGATCAAGCAACTGGTAAATCTGAGAAGCCTCTTGGTGATTCTTATCTGCAGCTGCAAACACATTGTTACAGTTCTTCACTTCAATCCAACTAAACCCAGGTATTTTCTGCACTCCCCTCTCTTTCATAACGCTCCGAATCTCGTCCACCCGGCCCCATTTCCCGGAATCCGCGTGCAGATTCGACAGCAGCACGTAGTAGCCGGAGTTCTGTGGGTCCAGCTGCGAAAGCTGCTTGGACGCCACCTCTGCAAGCTCGACATCCCCGTGAATCCTGCACGCGCCGAGCAGGGTTCCCCAAACACCCGCATCCGGACTAAAAGGCATTTCTCCGATCATCTCGAACGCCTCCCCTAGACGCCCTGCACGACCCAACATATCAATCAAGCACGCGTAATGCTCCCTCCTCGCAGGGATCCCGCGTTTTTCGACCATCATGTTGAAGTAGCGCCTCCCTTCCTCGACCCTCCCCGCGTGGCCACAGGCAGACATTATTGCTAGAAACGTGACTGAGTCGGGCTCGTACCCCTCGCCCTCCATTGCATCAAACAGGGCCAGGCATTCCTGCAGACGGCCATGGTTGCCATAAGCAGCTATGATGCTGTTCCAAGAAACCTCGTTTCTCGACTCCATCACATCAAAAACGCGCTGCGCCAACCCCAAGTTGCCACATTTAGCATACATATCGATCAGAGCGCTACTAGCAAAGAGATCCAGCTCGAACCCGCCTCTCATCATGAAGCCGTGCAGCTCCTTCCCATGGCAAAGAGACGACAAACTCGCGCACGCGGATAACGCTGCTGATATACTCACACAATCGTATCTCGCCCCCTCCAATCCCATCTCCCGGAAAATATCCATTGCCATCTCCGGCTTCCCATTCTGGCTACAACTCATGATAATCGAGTTCCAACACACGTAATCGCGTTCTAGGGTTCTCTCAAACACGCGGTGGCCAAGATCCAGCCTCCCACATTTAGCATACATGTCCGTCAACGCGCTTGCAATGTAACATCTTCCTTCAAGCCCTCGCCTAATGATGCTACCGTGCAGCTCTTTCCCTAACGCTAAGGCCATCGAGCCTGCACAAGCTGGGAGAGTGCTTGCAAACGTGACAGCATTAGGCGACATCTTCCTCTCAACCAAGCACCGGAAAATTTCCAGAGCATCGCTATTCATCCCATTGAGAGCAAAGCCCGAGATCATCGCAGTGCAGATGACAATGTCCATCGCTGAGCTCTGCTCAAAGACCTTCCGCGCCATATCCGCACTCTTACACTTGAAATACATATCTATAAGCGCATTTGTCAAGAACAAATCAAGAAACACCGCGTTTCTAATAATATAGCCGTGAATCTCCTTCCCCAAGTCCAGACACCCTAATTCAGGAACCAAAGGGAGCAAGCTTGCAAAGGTGACAGAATCCGGCTTTACATCCGAGCAAATCAATCTACTAAACAAATCAAGAGACTCGTCCATGAGCCCGTTCTGAACATACCCTCCGATCATACTATTCCACGCGACAATATTATCTTGCTCGACGTGATCAAACAGCCTCCTTGCCTCAGAGAAGCAACGACACTTCGCATACAACGCAACCAACGTGTTAGCCACCGAAGAATGCATCTCGAAGCCACACCTAATAACCAAACCATGAAGCTGAGCTCCCAAATTCAACATCGATTTCGAGCTACATTGTTTTAGAATACAAGTATACGTAACCGCATTAGGCTCAACTTCACTCCTCCTCATTTCCCCAAACAATTCAATCAATTCACCCTCCAAACCCTCGAATTTCAAGTAACCGTTAAGCATACCGTTCCACAACACCACATCTCTCTGAGGCAATTTATCAAACACCTTCCGCGCATCATCCAAACAATCATTTTCCGCATAAAAACCAACCAAAGCACTGCCCACATACACATCCACCTCAAAACCCAAATCTTTCACCATCCGATGCACAAATTTCACCAAACCAACAGCGCGCAGTCCGCTGCAAGCTTTGATTAAATAAGGGAAAGTGTATTTATCAGGATCGGTGCCGTTGCTAAGCATCTTGAAATAGAGCAAAACCCCCAAATCGAAACGCCCCATCTGCGTAAACCCTCGAATCATCCAATTCCAAGGGGAAGCATACCGCAGATTGAGCTGCCAGAAAAGCTTCTTGGCGTCGGAATAGCTGCTGCGCGAGATGTAAACGCCCAAAATCCTCGTCCCCAAAATTCCCTTGTTGAGGAGTCCATTAACTGTGAATTGGGCGTGAATTTGTTGAAGAACGGAGGGGGATTGAGAGGGATTCTTCTGCTCTAGAAGCGGCGCGATGTGGGAAGCCAAAACCTCCTCTGTGTAAGGAAAATTGTGCGATTTTTCGGCTGAATGGAGAAATCGGTTAAGAAGCAATGAATCTCGCGATGAAATTGACGAAAATCCTATTCGACATTGATGCGTTAATCGCATTACTTACTGTCTGTGTTGTTAATTTCATGCAGCGATTTTTTCTCACTTCGAAGAATGAACAAATTCGGCTGATTTTGAAAGAGGAATTTTTAGTGTTTGAAAAAAATGAAGTCTTGAACCCGAATCTCTCCCGCTCTAAAAAATCTAAAATTTCCAAATAAAAATAGAAAAATATTTTTTCCCTTTTAAGATATTATCAGATTTTTTTAAATAGTAGTATTTGATTAATAAATTAAAATGATTATTTTATCAATCAATAAGAGAAAGAAGAAATGGTGAAGAGGGAAAAAGAGAAGGCAGATATGGTGAAGAAAAGAGAGAAAGATAGATTAAAATGCCTTTTAGGGCTTCAGGGTATTTTGGGGCAAAAATATGTCTGGAAAATGAAAAAATAATTAAAACGATATTCAATTTAAATTGAAGGACCTCTAGTGATATTTTAGGAGATGTTAATTTTTGTTTTATATAGTGAGAGAAAATATGTTTTTATATATTTATGTGAAAGAGATTTCTTTTCATAAAAGTAAATGTGATAATTTTGTTGAACAATCTAAAAAGATTAATATGATATCTATTATACTCCCTTCGTGTTCATAGTAATATAGTCATTTTGCTATTTTGACAAAGAATTATTTCCCTTTTTATTAAAAGTCAACACAATTCTTCTCACTTACTTTATTTCCTTTTATTTTGTTTTCCCTTCATCTCTCCACCTTTTTCATTTCCTACTTTATTCTTCATTTATTTAACTCACTTAACATAATATTTCTTAAATCGATCGTGTGTCGAAAAGAAACGCCTCCGTTAATGCGGAACGGAGGAAGTAGAACATAAAAAAATACATAAATACTTCGTACGTAATTTTATACCAATCCATAATTGAAGAGAAAAAAAGATTATATTACTCTTATCTAAATAACTTCACCAGAAAAAACCAAGTATAATCACTACACCTAGATTAAGTAACGGGGTTAATTAGATGGAGATAAATCACACGCAAGTATCCACATATAACAATTTATTTATAATATAGTACATAACATTAAGAACATATACATATTACAAACATGATCTTAAAGTATAGTAGTAGATGCTAATTCTCTATAGCTAGAGCTGCCATACATTAGGCAAAATCTAGCCAAACATATACACACAATTTTAATTGCTATTTTAGTTATTCTTAAGGTGGTAGTTCATTTAGGTAATGATGGTAGTATAATAAAGGAGTGAGGGATGTAAGTATAAGCGAATATTTATTGGTGGTGACACTTTTTTTTGTAATTTATTTGGAACGTGGTGGTGAACATAATTTTGGAAATTTTTGGCAAATATATGGTGGTGGTGGAGGTGGTGGTGGTGGTGGAGGAGGGGGTGATGGTGGTGGTGGTGGAGGGGGTGATGGTGTTAAACATAATTTTGGATATTTTAGGCAAATATATGCGGGTGGAGGGGGTGATGGTGGTGGTGGTGGAGGGGGTGATGGTGTTAAACATAATTTTGGATATTTTAGGCAAATATATGCGGGTGGTGGGGGTGAGGGAGGGGGTGGAGGTGGAGGCGAGGGTGGTGGTGGTGGTGAACATAGTCTTGGATATAATTTGCAAAAACGAGATATGGGTGGAGGCGGAGACGGAGGTGGTGGAGAGGGTGGAGGTGGTGGAGGCGATCGTCGAGGTGGTGGTGGAGTCAGGCAAAAGATGGTGGGAAAGGAAATGAATATGGAAGTGAGAGCTACCACAATTAACAACTTGAGCCCCATATTGAACTCTATGCTTCTAATATTTTGATTTGTTTGATTGAAGATTGTTATGAATTGTGATCAATATATATAGGCAAGTAGTGTTTTCGGTCGAGAACTATTTTAAAATGAGAATTTATCAGTTAGTGATATAGATCATGTTAGCAATTAATGTATTTTGTACTGTGAACTGATACTCTTGTGGCTGTCAATCGATAAGTTTTCGAATTTTAATTATAAGGTAGTAGTTTTGAAATGATCTGTTTCCTATAAATGCATTTACTAAGGTGAATTCCTTTGCTAACTTTGCTAACTCTTCAATGCAATGTATTAAAAATATCAACGCGTTCATATTGAAATGTCAACATACATATAGTTGAAAATTTTAATAGACTGTATTGACATTGGAATTTAAAATATCAACATAATATATTAAAATATCAACAAAAATTTGTGTTGACATTTTAATGTGATTATGTTAATATTTTTAATACATTGCGCTGATAAGTTAACAAATTATTGATTTAAGAAAAGTTAGCATCATTTATATTCATGACTATACATGTTAGTTAATGGAATGCAATCAACTTGTATAGTAGTTGAACAAGTCATATATCTCATCAATTAATAAGTTAGGCCATTTCATATTACAATGAGTATATACTAAAAAATGTAGTAGTACAACGTTATATGATGACGTTGTGAATTATAAATTTTTAACCGCTTTTATATTGATTTTTATATTTAGATGACATATTTTCTTCCATTTGAATATGTGCCACCTAAAAAAGTTGCAATCAAAACTTTTAAACAGCAAATGTGTTTCTAGATATTAGTACGTTGATGATTTATCATTTCATTTTAATTCGATGCAAGTTTTAAGAAATATGTAGAAAAGTGTATAGAAAGAGTTGGTCAAATGCAAGTCTCACTTTTATGAAGTATTAATTTTATAATTGAATTTGAGTGTAGTGAGTTAGTAGAGAGAGTGAGGTGAGGTCTTCATATCAAAATTAAAAAATAAAAAAAGAAGTAAATGTGGACATAATTTCAAGTCAAAATGACAAATATGGACATTATTTAATAGACCAATGGAATATATTACTACCTCCGTCCCCCAAAATTTGCTACACTTTGACCCGACACGGATTTTAAGAAATGTAATGGAAAGTGAGTTGAAAAAGTTGGTGGGATGTGAGTCCTACTTTTAAAGTATTAGTTTTATAATAAAATGTGAGTAGGAGTGAGTTAGTGGAATATGGGGTCCACTACCAAAAATGGTAAAAGTGAAGTGTATCAAATTTTCAAGGACGGACCGAAATAGTAAACTGTACCAAATTTTCAGGGACAGAGGTAGTATTACTCAAGTTGAAATGCTGCGTAGACATAATTTGATTAATAAACATAAACTAATATACATAATACTTCACTAATACATTAATTAATATCAGTTCACAAAATATATATATATATGAAATATGATCGATACATTAATATCAGTTGACATCACAAAAATATATATATATCTCGTCAAAGGCTTAGTTAATGTAATGGATTTGACTTGTATACTAGATTACTAGTTGCTACAAGTCATATGTATCTCATCATTTATTAAGTTAGGCCATTTTACTATTTATAGTTTACTTCCATTTCATAGTATTTACAGTTTACTTCATGCTAGGTAGGAGAGTAGACTAAAAAAATGATTGTGAATAACTATAAACTTTTAATCGCTTATGCTTTTTTTTCTCTCCCGTTTTTGATAGTTTGTCACTGCACCAGTTTAAAAAAATATAGTAAAAAATGGATTGAAAGAGCTACTGACACGTGAATCCTATTTTTATATATTAGTTTAATTAATAAAATGTGAGTGGAAATGAGTTATTAGAATGTGTGATCCGCTATAAAAAATGGTCAAAATTAAAGGTGACAATTTTTTAGGGACATATAAAAATAGAAATAAGTGACAAATTCTCGGGGATGACAGAATAGATTATATATATTTAGATGACATACTCTCTTCCATTTGAATATGTACCTCCTAAAAAAAATTCAATCAAAATTTTAAACACCAAATATATTCGTTTAATACTAGCATTTCTCACTTGAATGTTTGTGAATCAACTTTATGTATATTCTATTATTCTCTGCTTATTGGGCTGAAAGTAAATTCAAGAAAAGCTAATTGGGCCATCCCAAAAGTTGGGCTCACAAAGGAAATTAATTTGGTGAAATAGGCTTCTCAAGCAAGATTGGGCTCAAACAAAATGAATTAGGATTCTTTTGATTGGTTAAATACTAGGCCCAAGATTATCAAAAAACTCATCTCATTTATCGACTACAATCGCATCTCTCGCGTTGGTTGGGCCCATAGTCGAGTAATTTTGAAGCACTCTTCAAAATGCTTTTCTATATCTTCATTTTTATATTAGGAAGTGTAATTTTGTATTATATATATATGAAAATGATCCGTACAAAAATTGATCTCAATACAAAATTCAGATCAAATTCTAACCATGAGTTTTGGCAATCTAATGGTCAATAATAATAAAAAAACACGGATGGTCATTATAAAGTAGTTTTAAGTCATATTATAAATATAAAATGCTGTTTTAAGGTCATGTTAAGATCATTTTATGTCATCCTTACTATAATGATGTAAAAATAAGCTTACGATGCCTAAAAATGACCTCTATATATGTTTGGTCTGCATTTTTGCATTAAGAATGAGTTTTGCATATATCAAAACCCATATATAAATATAAGAGGAATTCTTTCCCTTAATTTGCCTGGAAAAAGTTAGTGTGATTTTTCTAAATAACTTCACCAAAGTCTAGACACTGCAGTGGATTAACTAAATGGGGTTAATTAGTTAGAGATAAATCACATTGTGTACAAGACTACAAGTATATATCCATCGATAATAATTTATTTATTTATAATATATAACATAGAGAACATAGTACATATTACAAACTTGTTCTTGAAATGTAGTTGCTAATTTTCTATAGCTAGAGTTGCCGTATATAGGCAAAATCTAGCCAACTATTTTTCTTAAACAAGATTGTATAGAGCCAAACACATACATGCAATATTAATTGCTAGTATTTTACTTATTCATAAGGTTGTAGTAGTTTATTTAGGTGATGATGGAAGTATAGTAAAGGAGGGATGTTTATATGTATAAGTGAACATTTATTGGTGGTGTGGTCACACTTTTTCCTAATTTTGTTAGAGACGACAGAACTGTGCAAAGAGTTGTGGAGCGAATTGTCGAAGTACTAAGCAAATAGGAGAGTTGGCCGGAAACAGCTGAGACTGAGGTGGAGGTGGTGGAGGGCCTGGAGGCGGAGATGGTGGTGGAGGGGATGATGGGGGTGGAGGCGGAGAGCGTGGAGGTGGAGGTGGGGGAGAAGGCGGAGGTGGAGGTGGTGGAGAAGGTGGTGGTGGAGAGGGTGGAGGAGGAGAAGGTGGTGGTGGAGGTGGTGGAGAAGGTGGAGGAGGGGGTGATGGTGGTGGTGGAGAGGGAGGAGGAGGTGGTGGAGAAGGTGGTGGTGGAGAGGGAGTAGGAGGAGGGGGTGATGGTGGTGGTGGAGAGGGAGGTGGTGGAGATGGAGGTGGGGGAGAGGGAGGTGGTGGAGAAGGTGGTGGTGGAGGAGGGGGCGATGGCGGTGGTGGAGAGGGTGGGGGTGGAGGAGGTGATCGTAGCGGTGGTGGTGGAGATCGACAAAAGATGTTTAAGCCCGGGACCGGGATGCATACGGTTGCGGAGGTGGTTGAGATGAAGATGGAAGTGAGAGCCAACACAAGTAACAACTTATTGAGCTCCATATTCATGAGCTCTATGTTACTAATATATTTAGATGTGTTTTGGATGGAAATTATTGTGAAATGTGATCATATATATAGGGACATATATGCATGACTATGTCAACTATTGGAATATATGCATTCAATTTGTATAATAGTAGTTGCTACAAGTCATATACTTACTATGTCTCATCAATTATTGAGTTAGGCCATTTCAAATTATTTACGGTTTACTTCCATTTCCATATTAGTTACTACAGTTTACTTATTCCATTTAAAGTAATTACTTCATGTTAGGCAGGAGTAGACTACAAAATGTTGTACTATTTGTGATTAAGGAAAAATCCCTTATCGAGGAAAGTGAAGGTGAAAACACGACACGGTGGTCGCGAAGGCGGTAGATCAGTTGGCGTCTTCTGTCGCGGAGGTTCGTCCGTCGAGCAGGCATCAATTAAAGTGACAGTCGCGGAGATCTTCTTCGTCGAGCGGATTAGCATGGCTAGGGTTTTTTGTGAGGAATAAAATAACAAGACTTGCATGTAGTAATAAAGAAAAATAGATGGCAAAGTAAATAAGATTTATGATTTTTTTTTCATTGATTACTAATTACATAATACTCCGCACATATTTATAATATATGAGAAAAAAAAAATACTATTATAGTATCTATTAGTAAATGAAATCTAAAATCTCAACCACTAAAATAAAATGTTTTCCTTTTTAATTCACTTTTCATTGTCCTTTTGTAATAATTTTTCTTTCCCTGTTTCCTGTTTTTCATGCTTTTAATTTTTGTTTGAAACTATCCCAACAATTTTTCACGCTTGCAAGTTCTTTATTATTACTATTAGAATTTAGGAGTTCGTGTATGTTGGGAAAAGATTCGAGCTTGTATATTCAATAAAATTAAATACTTCGTCGTTTTTGGATATTTTACTATTTGGATACACTGGGTATATAATTTTCAATATATTTAAGTAACTAATTACTCAATTAAGTATTCATGAAAACATTATAAAGAAACAAACAAGAATTAAATTTTAAACTTAAAGAATTGGTCATTTCTCACGTTGATTGTAAGTCCGTGACTATTACAGATTAATACTCCCCCCGTCCCCTATTAGGAGTCACTCTTTGACCGGGCACGAGTTTTAAGAAATGTAAAAAAAAGTTAGTTGAAAAAGTTAGTGGAATGTGAGACCCATTTTTTTATATTGGTTTTATAATAAAATGTGAGTGAATTGAGTTAGTGGAATGTGAGACCTACTTACTATTTATGGTAAAAATGAAGTGTGACTCTTAGTTGGGGACGGATCGAAATGGAAAAGTGTGACTCTTAATGGGGGACGGAGGGAGTATTTTTAAAACCAATTGTCGGACTAATCAAACTTCCATAACTAAAAAGAATAAAGATTTGTTAAAAAGAGAATAAATAATGGTTCCTCATCTATCCCATGGTGATGATGATGGTGATGGTGATGAATAAAGATAAATGTACTTAAATTATAGTACATGTACATAATACTCATACATTTTAAATTTAATAAAATTATATTACAAATTATTATTTTTAGTTATATTATTATATAGCAATACAAAAGAAGTGGTATGAAAAATTTATAACAAATTTTACATGATTTTGAGCTTAATTCAATTAATATTTTAATTAAAATCATATTTAATTAAAATCATATTTAATTAAAATATTATTTTCTTAAATTTTTAGATATTTAATTTAAAATTTTTAATATTTTCATAAGTTGTTATGGAATGATTAGTATATAATTTTTTAAGTTTAATTCATATTTATAAATTGATTTTTAATATAAAATATTTAAAAAATTCAATTACACATACAATTTGTGTACATCTATTAATAACAAACTAAAAATTCTATTCCCAAAGCGTATGGTAAATAAAGTCAAAAACAGTTAGCCGCCACCACCCCACAGCTAGCCAAATTATATTCTCCTCAAGTAGGATTGTTAAATGAAACTGTTTTCTACGGACATAATAAGTTTTCCCTTCGTACCACTTCATACCATTCAACATGTTCACCTTTTGTTTTAATTTTACACTTTTATATTTAAAAATAAATTTTTCTTTCCTCATTTAAATATTCTAACTACTTTTTTTTGTCTATTTATGTTACTTGACAATTCTTCTAAAATCTCATGCTACTTAAAAAATACTTCCTCCGTCTCCCATTAAGAGTCACACTTTTCCATTTCGGTTCGTCCCCAATTAAGAGTCACACTTCATTTTTACCATAAATGGTAAGTAGGTCCCACATTTCACTACCTCACTTCACTCACATTTTATTATAAAATCAATATAAAAAGGTGGATCCCACATTCCACTAACTTTTCAACCAACTTTTCTTTACATTTCTTAAAACCTGTGCCCGGTCAAACTGTGACTCCTAATCGGAGACGGAAGGAGTATGAATATTTTGAGTGAGACACCAAGAGTGAACTCTCATTTCTTAAGGTCTGTACAAGTTAAAGTGACACTATAAATAGGTGACTGATGGAGTACATATAACCAAGCATACATTTTCACCAACACCAACAAAATGTCATCTCCTCTTACTCTCACTCTCACATTCCTCTTCTTAATTTTCACAAACCTCTTACTCTCAAAAGCTGCTTCATCCAAGAATCAAACCTACAACAATTTCGTCGAATGCCTAACCGATCATTTCCAGCGCTCAAACTCATTTACTAACACAATCTTCACCCCTCAAAATGCATCCTACGCCGCTCTCACATTCACAGACAATTTCCGTGTACCTGCTGCCTGGCCGGGGAAACCCGACCTCATCGTCGCCCCACGCTCTGTGTCCGAGATCCAAGGGAGCAGTCCGATGCTCCCGGATTCTCGGACTTCAAATCAAGGTCAAGAGCGGCGGCCACGACTACGAAGGCCTTTCCTACGTCTCCGCGGCGTCGGCGCCCTTCATGGTCGTCGACATGATAAACTTCCGAGAAGTAACTATCGACGAGAAGGCGAAAACCGCACGTGTGCAGGCCGCCGCAACCCTAGGCGAGCTCTACTATGCAATCTCCCGCACGAGTAGGACTCTCGCTTTCCCCGCAGGCACCTGCCCCACCGTCGGCGTCGGCGGCCACTTTTCCGGCGGAGGGTAATGTTAAAAAAAGTATATTTGGATTTTGAGGAAAATAACATATAAATGAAGTCATTCTTAAAATGTGTTTTTTTTTCTATTACTTTATGTTTTTGTATCTCTGTTAGTCCTATTGTAATCGAGTCATTTTTTATTTTTTTTTTATAAAAAGCACCCAATCTTATTTCTCTTACTTTATTTCCTCCTTATCTACTTTATTCGGGCTTCGCTTAACTTATTTAACACAATAGGTACGGCATGATATCGCGCAAACACTCCCTCGCCGCCGACCACATCATCGACGCCTTACTAATCAACGCGGACGGCGAGGTCCTGGACCGAAAAACCATGGGCAAAGATCTGTTCTGGGCAATCAGAGGCGGGGGAGGCACAAGCTTCGGGATCATTCTAGAATTCACGGTGACACTAGTCACCGTCCCGGAAACCATCACCGTCTTCAACGTGACACGAACGTTAGAAGAAAACGCGACCGAGCTCGTCCACAAATGGCAGCACATTGCTGACAAAGTCGACGACAACCTCCTCATGAGGATATTCATTAACCCAACCAACTCTCCGAAGACCGGAAGCCGCACACTTGAAGCTTCCTTCACGTCGCTGTACCTTGGCAAAGCACGCGATCTTCTGACAGCCATGGGTGGAAAATTTCCTAAATTCGGTCTAACTGAAAAAGACTGCATCGAGATGAGTTGGGCCGAATCTGTTCTCTTCTTCGCAAACAGCAAAACCCTAGACGCTTTGCTGGTCAAGAGGCCACAAGGCGGCCCTGGGGCCTACTACAAAGGAAAGTCAGACTTCGTGAGCGATCCGATCCCTGTGAGCGGTCTGAGAGAGATTTGGGAGTTTCTTATACAAGTAGACGGGGCTCAATTGGAGCTGAGCCCTTTTGGGGGAGCTCTGAGCAATTATTCCGATGAGGAAATGCCGTTTCCTCACCGGAAGGGGAATTTGTACATGATCCATTACGGCGTGTTGTGGAGGAACTCGAATGAGGGAGAAGCTTCCCTTAGCTGGACGAGAGGGTTCTACGACTACATGGCGCGCCACGTCACCAAGAACCCGAGGGCGGCGTATGTAAATTATAGAGATCTTGACATTGGGAAGAATAATTGTGAAGGGAATAGTACTAATTATGACCAGGCTAGGGTTTGGGGGGAGAGGTATTTTAAGAACAATTTTAAGAGATTGGTTAGTGTTAAGACGAAATTCGACCCTTCGAACTTTTTCAGAAACGAGCAAAGTATTCCGCCTTTGGTTGCGAAGGGGGAGGCGGCAACGGAGGCCGGAAATGTTGTGTGATGAGTTGTGTGGGGTTTCCAATTAAAATATATGAGAGCAATTATGCTATTTTTACTCTAAACCAATTATGGTATGGAAGTATTCCATTACTTACTCTTGGAGAGTTTGCTTTTGACTCTTCTGTATGTTTTGTAAAGACTTGTGAGTTGGTTGCTCTTGAATCTTTGCTCTGGATAGTTTTAGGTGCTTTTTTCCTATATAAAAAAATGAAGATCATAATGAAATCCTAATTGCACATTTCTGTTGTAGTAGTACGTAAAAGAAAGAACAAAACAAAGGAAGTATTAATACAAAGGTTATCATTAAACTTTGATAAGGAGTGTAAATTAATTAATGTCTATTTGGGCCTACCTAGTACAACTACACAAGTACTTCCTCCGTTCCATAATAATGGAGGCATTTTCTTTCGACACGGAGATTAAGAAAAATTGTGTTAGGTGAGTTAAGTAAATGAAGAATAAAGTGGAAAATGAAAAAGGTAGAGACATGAGAGAGTAAAGTAGATGTGGAAAAATGTATTGACTTTTACTAATAAGGAAAATGACTCTATTACCATGGAACGTACCAAAATGGTAAAATGACTCTACTACTATATATATATATATATGCAACGGGGAGTACATAAATAATTTATTTACAAGTGGGCCCAATCAAATACGTTGAATTTTATAGGACGGGGGAAGTAAATTTAAATATACGGAGGAGTATCGGTGAAAGAAACTAGAATACCATTTTGGAAGATTTTGGTGAGAACGGTCAGTTTATACTGTAAAATTTATTTTTAACTTTATTATACAATTAATGACGAAAGGTCTATGTAGTATTCGATTTTGACTTTGGAGTACCTTAAATTTTTTCAGTTTTCACATTAACTAGCAATGCCTATACGATTTAGTTTAATTCTTACACTAACAATAATATATTCTATACATGATTATATTAAAAATATCTATTGTAAATTAAATTATTATTCATGTACCACCTATTAACAAATAGTATAGAACAAATATTAATTACACTACTAAGTCATATGAATATCCCTTGACACTGAATATAGATTTGAATACAAATCTCATGATCTGGCCCTCGTGTTTTGTTTTTTTTTTTTTTTTTTTTTTTTTTTTTTTTATATCTATCGTGTATCGATTCAATTAACAATTTACTTAAAGGTCCATCCTCGAAAATATACTCCACGTACAAATATTATATAGATATATAATTTATTTTTTGAGAATTAATTAAAAGAGTATGAAATGAAAAAAGAACTGAAAATTATAACAAGGCCCCATTATATTTCCTACCTTGCTATACATATCACATTCAAGTTGTTGAACTAAATTCAAAGATTTAGTATTTCAATTAGTTGGTTAAAAGTTGAATTTAATTGATGTAGTATGGTTAAGAGACTAATTATACGGCGAAATGTTGACTGATTGGCTACTAATGAGATTAATGAGTGCCAATTCATTATTAATTTAATGGATTGATGAAATTAGTGGACAATTTAATATAGAGTAAAGATTAATTGACAAATATTGTATATACAAAGTACCTCGTGGATGATATCCTTATAGCTGGTCCCTCTAAGTATGAAGTTCAGTTGGTAAAAGATGGACTGAATAAGAGTTTTGAAATGAAAGACTTTGGTGAGGCAAAGAAAATCCTAAGTATGGATATCATTAGAAACAGAAGATAAATGACTCTTTGACTATCTCAAGCAGATTATGTGACTAAAGTGTTGAAAAGATTTAACATGAACAATGTGAAGAGGGCCGAAGGAGTAGGATTTTAGGGCCGCGAAATTTTTTTAAATTATTTCCTCAAACAACTCATCATTCTTACAAAAACAACACATCTTACTTTCACGAGTTAATTTTTCAATTATTTCCACAAACAACTCATCATTCTTACAAACGACATCAAATTGTTAATTACCTAATCATTTACAATCAACCTCAGAATTAGCTTGTCCAAATCTTCAATGCAACGGCGGAATACTTTGTTCATCCTTGAAAAAGTTTTGTGGATCAACCATCGTCTACTAAAAATTAGTATTAGTAGAATCGAAATCAAATAAAAGTAAATTTTAAAATAATTAAATCCTTTATTTTTTCAAGATTTAGGCATAAATTAACATATTTGCAAGTAATTATATTAAACCCAATTTAATTAGCAAAGTTTATCATTTCTCATTTTTAACAATAATGGGCCACAGAAAAAATGAAAATAGGCCCGAATGTCTAATTTTATTTTGTCATTCCAATTCAATTAGTATAAACTGGACCATATACATTATTACAAAGTGGCCCAAAAAAAATGGTAAGCCCACAAACAAAAACACTCGAAATTGACCCAATACCATTATTCTGCCAATTTGATTAACTTAATACTATTAATCTAATTAATATCATATTAACATATACTATTATAAACCAAATAAATACTTTTTTTTTTCTCCACATTTCACAGAAAGTTATTGTCCGGAAAGGCATCTGATGCGTCATACGATCATATCCCAATTATTAAATTGCCTATTTGTTTCATCATATCTTTCCAATTTATATTTTTATATCTGTTTCTTATTCAATAAGGTAGGGTAATAGGAGTAGTATTATAGTATTATAAATGGGGGAGCTTATCAATTTAATCAAGAGTAAAGGCCAAATGTGGTGTCTAACATATAGCCGTTTTATCAATTTGGTCCTTAACATTATCATTTTGATTATTTGGTCCATCACAAATAAACTCGGACCCGAATCGGTCCTCACTTAACAGAACCGTCAAAAATAGACGATGAGCGCAATTTGACTATATTAAATTACTAATAGTAATTAATTATACCTAATTATAATTCTTAATTCCTATTAAATTACAAATTATTCATTTCATTTTGCAACTTATACTATCTTTTTTTCAATTTTTCTAATAGGAAAAGAATTATAATTAGGTATAATTAATTACCATTAGTAATTTAATATAGTCAAATTGCGGTCATCGTCTATTTTTTGACGGTTCTGTTAAGTGAGGACCGATTCGGGTCCGAGTTTATTTGTGAGGGACCAAATAATCAAAAAGATAATGTTAAGGACCAAATTGATAAAACGGTCATATATTAGGCACCACATTTGGCTTTTACTCTTTAATCAATCAATGGATATATTATTTGGCCTAGTTCCTTGTGTAATGCTTTGAATCCTTAATTCCTTAATTTCCTACGCTAACTGTTGCCTCATGAAATCTCTCCGCGCACAGCCGGAATGTATATTTGATTTGTAGCCGTTGCCCGGCGGGTTGGAACCCGCGCAGCCGCTCCGATCCTTATGCCCGCCACCTCTCACGGGGCGTCGAATTATCTTTATCTTGTTATTTTTTTCGTTTTATCGGTTCGTTAGAGATTTAGTACTTAACCACATCTTATCCGTCCAAATCGCTGCACCTGTTTCTTGTCTTAGTTTTGTGAAACGTGATTTCATACACTATTTTTTTTTAAAATAATACAGCTCGTTCTTTGCAGGCCACAATTCTATATCAACAATTGTTTTAAAATTCTTAAGCTAGGAATGCTACATGAGAACATGCAAAATTTTGAGCATGAGGTGTTTGTGCTTGCAAGGATTTGTTTGCTTTTTCTTTTTGGCACATTCTCAATTTTATAATGTAAACGGTACATATAACAGATGCAATCTCAACTTTATAATGTCAACGGTATCATGCATTCAAGTTAGCCAGTTTTTTGCTTTTGATAATTTCAAGTATTATTACTTAGTAAAAGGGAATAATTATTTTCAAGTGATTGAATAATTTTTCACATTTTTGCCGTTTTTTGATTTTCAATTATTAAATAAATTTCAATTCATATCTGCTACTCATTCCGTCAATTTTTGGTTGACCACGAGTTTTAATGCAGAATTGGTAAAGTAGTACTCCCTCCGTTCCACAAAAGATGTCACACTTGTGGGTCGGCACAGGATTTTAGGAGGTTTTGTTTTGTGTGTTAAATGGAGAGTGAAAATATAATTTTTATATTCATATGAGAGAGAATTTTTTTCAAAAAGGGAAATATGACATCTTTTGTGGGACAAACTAAAAAAGAAAGTGTGACATCTTTTATGGGACGGAGGGAGTAATAGAGAGGTAGAAAGAAAAAATAATTAAAGTAGATGATAATTAGTCTAACCTCGTTAGAGAAAAAAGAATTTTCAAAACTCAGAATTTGCAAACTCTTGTGCAACGGATTAAAAGAGAAATAGCGTGTGTATTTCTTGATGCATGGAAAACTACATAACGAAATACTATAAAGTTTTAATAACAAATCCGTAAAACATAAAATTAGCATTCAAAAGTACATTTATTATAACATGATCAAGATATTAAATTTCAACAATCAAATTCGCAATTGCACACTTTTCCGACATCGATCAGAGAACAATGGTAGCGGGGATTGGCTTTTGGGTGAGCTTTGTTGCATTTGTATTTGCAACAGTTGTCACCACAGCTTCCATCCTCGCAACAAAATACATCTTCACACATCCCAAAATTATCTGTGCATCCAAACGCCTCTTCCACACCTAGACACAAAACAAAAAATATAAATATAACAAATATCTGATAATTAATTCTTAATCAAGAGTGCTATCATGCTATGTTGGGCGTAATTATGTCAATTCAGCTCGAAACTGACTAACCAACCCAAAGAGACCAAGAAGAAAAGGATTTGGTTAAGTAGGCGATTTTGTCTCTCGTTTACCTAAAAATGTAACATGGTAAAGGTAATTACCATTAGTACAATTCATTTTGTTTTTTTATAATAAAATGTTCTGTGAAATATCTTGTTGATACTTTCCCTTATTGACATGGCAGTTGTATATTTTTCAACCACCATGGCAATATCTTGATCGACAGAAATTTTTTTGCTGAACATTTTATTCCCGAAAATGAAATGATAAATTCTAAATAGTGCGACTTTTCGTTCCAAAAAATGAAACGATGGGTACTAAATGAAAATTTAACAATGAAATATTTTTGGTTAAACGCCCGAACGATGAGACAAAATCAACCATCTATCCAAAAATATTTAGACCAAAAATAACTTGATAGTCCGGAGTCGAAGATTATCCGAAGATTATCTAAATAAACATATTTAGATAACATTACATAGTATAATAAAATCAAATACAAATTAAAAGAATTCATGAATTTTCTATACCCAAGTGGACTAAGTAAGCCCGATTTACAATCATAACCACTAATATTTAAAAGACCTATCCAACCAGAGAAATATTTAAATTATAATATTTGATTGCTAGTCTAAATACGTTGAAAATATAAGGGCATTTGTAGTTTACCTAAGGCAGCAATGAAGAGAAAAACAATACATAAGGTTCGAGTTGGTGAAACCATTTTGCCTGATTTTATGTTTAAACTATGTATGCAAATTGTCCTATTTATCTATGCATATTGATACACATACCATGATCCATCGAATTCTTTTCTTTCAATACAAAATTGTATTAGATAATAAGAAATTTAATTTGCATAAATCTAATAAACATTTGGCAATTTTTATTAAATGTGACTGGCATCTTGGGTATGTTGACAAGATTAAATTTGAGACAGATGCCAAATTCTTTTTTTCTTAAAATACAGGATTGTATTGGATAATGAGAAATTTAATTTGCATAAATCTTATAAACTTTTAGCAATTTTTATTAAATGTAGGGCATCTTGGGTATGTTGACAAAATTAAATTTGAGACAAATGCCAAATATATATATATATATATATATATATATATATAGGGGTGCATTATAATGATAACC
>NC_062965.1:17385959-17404092 GCF_023119035.1 Salvia hispanica | reverse complement strand
AAGGTCGGCCTCTCTTCGTCATGATAGATCTGTGAGACAAACCACAAATGAAAACCGCTACATTATAAATTCAGTACTATACAGAACCCTAGCAAAAATGCTACTGGTTTTGAAAAATCGACACCAAATGTAAATTAATCGAAACTTCAATAACGTCGACCGTAGGGCGTGATTCCGACACAAACCGTCGCTTATAGAGGAACCTCCACGATTTTGCAGGTGCTAGGTTTTCAAATGGGAGAGAAAGGGTTTCAATCGTGGGTTGAGGGATGAGAGAGGTTTTGTGTGTGAGAGAGAGAGTGATTGGATGGATTGTGAATCAGTAGCAATGAATAGCCCCCTGAATTCTCGCGCCTGCCGTTTGAAACGTGTGGAATCCTCTGCTGGTTTACCATTGTACCCTTATAATGCACAAAATTGAACTAATAATGCAACACGGGATCATATATATCCTCTTAATCTAGTCCGTCCATTCCATCAATCTAATGGATGTAATTAAGAAGGAAATAGTATCTAAAGGGGTAAAAGGAGTTTAACGCTACCCTATATATATATATATATATATATATATATTAAATATAAACCCCTTTATTTTCTATTCGGTCCCTCGTCAAATAGAAAATCTCATATGATATCTACACTTATTTCCATAACAAAATAAATACACTTTAGCCCAAACTTTAATCTTTATTTGATCATTTTAATTGGGCAACTGAAAAATAGCCATACACATTAAATTAGTTATGTGGAAGCCCGAAATTTTAACATTATCTACTTGTGTTGTGTGAACATTCCATAGAAAATAGCACACACATTGCAATTGCATGGACATTGGAAATATTCATTTCAAACTTTCATTGTTTTCTTCACCATAATTTCTCACTTAACTTTATAAATTATTGGTACGATCTACCTACAATTTATATCTCAAGAATCAATATATATCTTTATTGTATCATATCACGTTAAAGAAAATCTCTAAAAGTCACATCTTTCAAAAAATAAGTACAAACATACTTCAAATTGGCATTGTTTACTTTTTTTATTTGGTAATCTGAGTAAGGAGTATTACATATTAGGCCGGACCACCCGATTAAAGTTTGTCATGTGATATTATTTTAATTTTCAGTGCTTGGTGTTTAAGTGTTATGATTACGCTCAAAATCAAGTGAATATTAGTATAAGTGCTCATACTAAACTTTTGGTTATATTTTCACTTCAGAATTCTTAATTGATTTTAAAATATGGAAATTGTTATACTTATAATAATGATGTAAATAATAGCTTGTGAGGCCCCGTGTGCGGATTATGTTTAATACGATCAAATATATTAATAATAGTTATAAATGGGGGTATAGGGGTGCCTTAAAATAACAATACCTCTTAAAATAACACTATACCACTATTCCTAGTCAGTCAATTGTACACGTAGACGAATAATCAGCTGCTATGTGACAATCATAAAATATGCTCAAAGGTAAATTTTCTCGATCAGCAATATCCAATACACTATACAACATTTTTTTCTCAATCAGCAATATCTAATACGCTAGACAACAATCTATAAATAAGCATAATTATTTTCTCATACTATAACTTTTAGAATAACTAATGGAAAAGCAATCAGGATTGCTAACTTTTAGAATAACTTTTAAAAGCAATCTAGATATCACAAATTGCATAGTGTCCAATAATACAACGGGTAATGCCTTGATCATGAATAATTAGCTAAATATAATAAGCTTATACAAGTGTGCTGAATTTGGCTTTTCTTTTATCCCATAAGAATGCGTCTCATTCTTTTTTGAAACTATCCATTATATTACCATATAACTAAATATCCTCTCAAAATAACTTCAATCTTTAAATCAGTTATTGTTTTACTTTTTTCATCAAGTGAATTGAAATAATGGAAACATCTCTCTATCATTGTTAATGATAAATTGCCACACAATTATTAAAACGGTTGTTGTCTAACTAATACTAGGTCGGTTCAGAGTCTATGTGTAACACCCCTTACATTCCAACCCAAAAATAATAATATCACAATTTAGATATGTTAAACCGCAGCCAATTGAAAACATTTTCCCAGGTCGTTTAGACCAAAACTATGCCAAAATATCAATAGCAGAATTTAAATAATATATCAAAATATATAGTATCCTTTGGTTAAGGACAATCTTTTCTACAAATTTATCAAAATATTAGTTAATCTTACTACCTACTGTCCTTCGCCTCTATCCACCGTCAAATTTCATTTTATTTTATAACACATTAACACATGCTTAGTTAAATCATGAGAAATGAATCTCATTACCAAACAAGAATTAAAACCAAAGCACTAAGTCCAATAAAGAGAATAATCGGCACTTTCCTACCCACCCATCAAGAATTCCATTTGTTTCCTACTTAATTATTCACTTTCAATCTATGAAACTATTAATTACATAATGATAAAATGCTTATATTTAATTGTAAAACTGAAGGTGAGTATCAAGAAGTGGAAGACACAAGAGAATGTGATGTTGTTGAGATTGGAGCTGAGGCGACAAACGGCAACAGTGATGCGTCACTGCGGCACCAACGGGAAGAGGCGACGACGGTTCCAAGGGGAAGATAAATTGCAATATTCCTCCTCCTTTTGTTATTTTCATTCAAAGATGTCTTCCTCCCCCCTCTGTAATTTGACAGTGACTTGATAAAATTTTGGGGGTGAAGATTCTAGAGACAACATGAAGATTAGAGAAAACATGAAGATGTCTAGGACTCTGCTTTAATTATTTATTTTATGGTATATTGAGTGTACAAATGGCATGACTTTAATGAATAGATATCCTTGGTCATTTCTAATAAATCGTCAAAAAGAAATGCTAAATCGATGATTTTCTTATTCTAATTTAAATCTCTTAGCATTCTTTGTGCCACAGGTTATATACTACTCCCTCCGTCCCACTTTAGCAGTCCCATTGACTTTTCTGCATTTGTTTTATAAAAATGATAATAAATAGTTAAAGTGGAGAAATAATTAAGTAAAAAAGAGAATAATATAGAGAAGAGTCTTATCTACATTATTCTCTTTTTCATTTTATTATTTCTCCACTTTAACTATTTATTATCATTTTTACAAAACGAGTGCAGAAAAGTCAATGGGACTACTAAAGCGGGACGGAGGGAGTAATTCATTTTAGAAAAATGTTTTGGAGACATAATGTCTAAGACATAATGAGGTTAAAGTAGTAATTTATTTTATATTTAATTTTAAATTAAATGTAAATTTTGTATATGTACTTTGTTGCCCCTACATTTATATATGGAAGTAGTATTAATTAAGATCTTGATAAGGTTAATTTGATTATTTGTGAAATATAGAGTTCTACCTAAATTTACCGTATCAAGAAAAATTAAATTATACTTCAAAATATAAATAACTTTAAATTATTATTTTTTTACATCATTGTTAATGCTAGTACTGACCATAATTAATATTTACTTTTCTTTATTAAATATTGAAATTTTACTATATCATGTAGCAACAAATTTGGAGTGTGCAATTTTGATTTTAAAATTATTTGAGATGCAGTTTTGATTTTAATACTAACGGAGTACGTAATTTTGATTTTAAAATTTTTAAAATATTAATATTAATAATTTACATTTCATTTTTACTATTATTTCTGGAATTACAACTCAACAAAAAAAAATCACATGTTCTTAACTAATACTCCTACATTTAACATTTTAAAGCTATATATTTAAAATCTTCTCATTTTCTTATATTAAAATTACTAACTAAAAAAGGATATTATTAATGGAGCTTACGATTCTTAATTTTCTTAATTCTTAATATAATTAGTTGATATACGATACATTAAATAATCTAAAATGAGAAAAGTTGATTCATCCAATTATTTTCATATTAAAAAATACAATAATTTTTTATTTTTGAAACATTGTAAAGTTAATTTTCTAAGCATAATTTTATAGAGTCGAAGTCTAACTAGTACTTGTCAATCAAAATATAAAAAGAATATTACATGTGATAAAAGATAAGAAAATTAATACAAAAATACAAAAGATAACGCAAATAAATGATTCATCATAATAACTACTACTATTATTTAATCATACAATTCAAATTTGAATAAGAAATTTAACAAAAAAAATAATAAAATTAACCGACTATGAAAGTATAACATAAAAAAAGAAAATAACTCATAATTAAATTATCAACTGATTAGATAAAATTTATTTGAAAAAATAATAATATATGAAGTTATCAAATTATTTTATTATTAAATAATAATTTATTATGCATTATAGTAAATAATTTATAATCTGAATTCATGATTTTTAAATAAATAATATAGTATTCTTCCTATTCGGATAAGATGACACATTGCTTAGCTTGTAAACGTGTGGCTATAGGAAAGTTATCAAGTTGATAGTTGCTTAATTTATATAGAAGGTGGGGTGTAAAGATAAAAAGATATAGAGATAAAGAAAGATGGATATTTTAATAGGAGTGATAAAAAGTGGTCAGAAAGGTATTAATTGAGAGAAAAGTTATCCACAAAAGAAATGTGTCATCTTAGTTTGGACAAACTAAAAAGGAAAACGTGTCATCATCGAAGTATGACGGAGGAAGCATAAAATTAACATGAAAAAAATGATACATGTAAACATATAAAAAGTTTCGAGCATGATTGTAGCTTATCTCTAATCAAATCAATAAATATGCATTTAGATAAAGATATTTAATTTGATTTAATATTCCTTAATTAGATTTGTATCCATTTAATATGATATTGGGTAAAGTAGTCATTATAAAAAATATATCCATGTCAAAATGCCATAAGGGTATTATGGCTTGGAGACATTATGTCTCTAAATCACTACTCTTCATTTTAACATCTAGTAATGCTCTCTCTATCTAATTATTATCATTTACAAAATTGAATTGATCATTTGAGAAAACCTAAAGTATCCATATTTTATCGGAGTTTCGAGTTTCATCTAAGCCTATTTTTAGGATGATACACTATGCTTCCTCTACTTTTTTTTTTATCACTTTTTTTTTTATAAAATCAACCAGTACATCTGCTCACAAAGTATATACAAGTATTACCATTTTGTGCCGGCCACCAAAACTATACTAATTCTATACAGCAGACAATAGCGATGATGCTGAAAACGGCGATTATGTCAGAATAACTTGAAATTTGCACGGTGCAAATTTCAAGTTTCAAATCTCCGTGCGAATTTTAAGTCATTACACAATTAAAACATAATTTTAGAAATATGATAAAATTACATTTAATAAAATTTGCCAAAAGTTTTCAGATTTATTGTGATGACCCAAAACTTAAAACGGATTTTACGAGATCAAATCAAAGCATGTTGCGGCTGATGTTGCGATATTTCAAAGCAACACTAAAATTTTAAACAATCTTACATTGAGTTAAGAAAATCTGGACGAGACATCTAATAACTTTTGTGTGTTATTTAGCAATTGTTTTCAATGATTGTCCAAAGAATAAATTCAAAGTAAAAGTTGTAATGTCGGACACATGACTCTAAGTCCAATATTACAAAAAAAAATCAAAGCCTAATCTATTACTAGAATAGGGAGAAAAGAGACATGCAAGTCTAAGGCAGCCCTTTTGATAGTCGGCACTCCAAGGAAGTCCAGTACAACATCGAAAATCTCCAAAAATCATCAGAGGGAGTTTCCCTACAGTTAAAGAGTGAGATAAGATGAGCATTTAATACTAAAATCCCTCTGTCCCACAAAAGATGTCACACTTTCCTTTTTAGTTTGTCCCACAAAAGATGTCACATTTCCCATTTTGGAAAAAGTTATCTCTCACATGTATATAAAAATTATATTTTCTCTCTCCATTTAACACACAAAACAAAACCTCCTAAAATCTCGTGCCGTCCCACAAGTGTGACATCTTTTGTGGGACGGAGGGAGCATTTTAGAGTGAAATATACGTGAATGGAAATAGTATAGTACCCTCCGCGAGTAAGTGGCCACCGACGCCGACAATAGGGCAGGCGCCCGCCGGGAAAGCGAGCGTCCTACTCGTGCGGGAGATTGTGTTGTAGAGCTCGCCAAGGGTTGCGGCATCCTGCACACGCACTGAAAAAATTATTGTGCAGAATGACTTGAAATTTGCACCGTGCGAATTTCTAGTTTCAAGTCTCCGTGCGAATTTCAAGTCTTTCTGACACACTGTTTTCAGCATCGTCACTATCGTCTGCTACATAGAATTGGTATAATTTTGGTAGACGGCCCGATATGGTAAAACTTGTCTATTTTTTGTGGACGGATGTATCGTTTGCTCGCCTAGGGTTACGGCGCGCCTGCACTTTTCGCCTTCTTGTCGATGGTTACTTCTTGGAAGTTTATCATGTCGACTACCACGAAGGGTGTTGACGCCACGGAGACGTAGAAAAGCCCTTCGTAGTCGTGGCCCCCGCTGTTGACCTTGATTTGAAGGCCGAGAATCCGGGAGCAGAGGACTGCTCCCTGGATCTCAGACACATGGCGTGGGGCGACGACGAGGTCGGGTTTTCCCGGCCAGGCGGCAGGTACACGAAAATTGTTGTGAATGTGAGAGCGGCATAGGCTTCATTTTTAGGGGTAAAGATTGTGTTGGTAGATGAGTTTGAGCGTTAGAATTGCTCGATTAGGCATTCGAGAAAGTTGTCGTAGGTTTGATTGTTTGAGGAAGTAGCTTCGGAGGGTAAGCGATTTGTGAAAATTAAGAAGAGGAATGTGAGAGTGGGAGGAGACGACATTTTGTTGGTGTAAACTAATCATTTTGCCATATGTAGACATGCAAATTTTGTGAAAATAAGAAAACAAATGATACTACAACCGAGTTACATCTTTATTTAATTATACTAGTAATTTAATAGAGATAATATAAGATCTTAAAGATACTGATAAATTTTCTGAATCCCGGCTCCCCGACTCCTATAAATAAAAGGGATAATAGTTTTGCGCGAATTGACATTTCTCTCTTATACGAAGATTCTAAAGTGTCTCGATGCAATCCAAGACAATAATCATGGAAGTAGTTTGCAACGTCTGAAAGCAACATTTGATTCGGAAATAACACGAAGACCTTTCACATCAGCGTTATAAAGCTCTAAGTTCAAATCAAAATAATGTTCGATTAAAAAACAAGGTGAAAAATATCAATAATATATAACCCAAAGTTAGATAAATTTAGGCTTTAGCAATTACTACTCTTTAAAGTTTAAATTCTATGTTTACATTCAAAACAAGTAAATAGATATCGGGCATGTCACCACTGCCACAAGATTTCATGCATGGAAAAAGACAGGAAACGATTATATGCTTCCTCAACTTTTCATAGCGCCTTTATTAATATTTTAGCTTATAAAGTTATAATTTGAAAGCTGGACATTGGATTGATTTTGGAAAATAGCTAGTATTTCAATAAATAGAAAAGGTTTATGTGATTAAATACCAATGAACATATAATAATAGTTGTATTAAATAGTAAAGAATAGTGGATATCGTGAAAGAATGGTGATCAAGATTTAAGACCAGTAAAGAGATGATTGATGTAAGACCAGTAAAGTGGTGATTAAGACCAGTAAGTTTATAAAAAATGTAACAACAAATATTTATGTCGAAAATGTAAAATATAGTCTTAATATAGAATCTATTATATGTAATGGATGAATTTTAAATTCGATTGTAAAGTTTTCCCATCAGAAACAAAAGATGATTTTTTAAAGTAAAGTTAACCTACTCTACAAAAGTTAAAATAAAACTTTCATATTATAAAAATCTAAACATTTCAAATAAAGTAAAGATAACACATCTTTTAAAAGTAGAAGTAAATTATTTACAATATGGAGTACAAGTCTAAGAATCTGGATTACTAAAGACGACAGAAATTATTCAAATAATAAGAAGAAAATTAGTTAATTGTTAGTGCTTGGTGTTTAAGTGTTATGATGACGCTCAAAATCAAGTGAATATTAGTACAAGTGCTCATACTAAACTTTTGGTTATATTTTCACTTTAGGGGTCCTATTCTAATGTTTATAGCACCCAAATCCAAAATCAAGACTAAATCTCCACCCTTGGATTTTAAAATGAGTGGATGAGATTAAAGCTCACAAATCTCAATAAATAGTAGACAAAATATCAACAAAAGGTTAATATCGTCATTATGTTATCATATGATAATTTTCGTGGGTGTTTTTTTATATCAACATTGCGTATTACACATATCAACTATATGACATTAGAATATCAACACAAGGACAAGAAAATATCAACACATTTTTATTGAGATTGGACATGCATAATATTGAGATTTTGCCTACAATATATTGAGATTTTTTGTTGCATTTGTTGATAAAAGCTGCTTATCAACATGTACGAAAATTTAAATATAATTCATCAAATTTCATCACCCGAACATCGTCGGAACATATGCAATTGAGATCTCGTTGGAATCCTTATTAAATTACTTTAATTTGATATATTTTTTGCGAAAAAAATAATTTAAATTGAGAGAGTTACGTAAATTTAAAGATTTGAGTGATTTTGAGGAGAGAGAAAGTAGTTAGTTATAATTACTACATATAGGATTTGACATTAATACCCTTTTAATTTAATTAATAATTATTTAAATTTAAAATATATTACACTTGGCATTATATCAACCACAAGATCTTCTAATCTAATGGTTGAAAATTGGTCTCAATTTTGAAATGGTAATTAATTAGCAATTGATTACATCCTTTCACTTCATAACTCTTAATTGATTTAACAATAACTTGTGAGGCCAGTGTGCGGATTATATTTAATACGATCAAATATATTAATAATAGTTATAAATGGGGGTATAATTATAAATAAGCATAATTATTTTCTCATAATATAACTTTTAGAATAACTAATGGAAAAGCAATCAGGATTGCTAACTTTTAGAATAACTTTTAAAAGCAATCTAGATATCACAAATTGCATAGTGTCCAATAATACAACGGGTAATGCCTTGATCATGAATAATTAGCTAAATATAATAAGCTTATACAAGTGTGCTGAATTTTCCTTTTCTTTTATCCCATAAGAATGCGTCTCATTCTTTTTTGAAACTATCCATTATATTACCATATAACTAAATATCCTCTCAAAATAACTTCAATCTTTGAATCAGTTATCATTTTACTTTTTTCATCAAGTGAATTGAAATAATGGAAACATCTCTCTATCAATGTTAATGATAAATTGCCACACAATTATTAAAACGGTTGTTCTCTAACTAATACTAGGTCGGTTCAGAGTCTATGCTTCCTCTACTTTTTTTTTTTATCACTTTTTTTTATAAAATCAAACAGTACATCCGTCCACACACTATATACAAGTCTTACCATTTTGTGCCGGCCACCAAAACTATACTAATTCTATGCGGCAGACGATATCGACAATGCTGAAAACGGCGATTATGTCAGAATAACTTGAAATTTGCCCCGTGCAAATTTCAAGTTTCAAGTCTCCGTGCGAATTTCAAGTCATTACACAATTAAAACATAATTTTAGAAATATGATAAAATTACAAAATATCATCAATCTCAACTTTAATTTCGTGATGCCGGCCACAGTTAATAAAAATTGCCAAAAGTTTTCAAATTTATTGTGATGACCCAAAACTTAAAACGGATTTTACGAGATCAAATCAAAGCATGTTGCGGCTGATGTTGCGATATTTCAAAGCAACACTAGAATTTTAAACAATCTTACATTGAGTTAAGAAAATCTGGACGAGACATCTAATAACTTTTGTGTGTTATCTAGCAATTATTTTCAATGATTGTCCATAGAATAAATTCAAAGTAGTTGTAATGTCGGATACATGACTCTAAGTCCAATTACAAAAAAATCAAAGCCTAATCTATTACTAGAATAGGGAGAAAAGAGACATGCAAGTCTAAGGCAGCCCTTTAGATAGATGGCACTCCAAGGAAGTCCAGTACAACATCGAAAATCTCCAAAAATCATCAGAGGGAGTTTTCCTACAGTAAAAGAGTGAAATAAGATGAACATTTAATACTAAGAAGACTAGAAAGAGGAATGTGAGAGTGAGAGAAGACGATATTTTGTTGGTGTTAGTGAAATATGATGCTTGGTTATAAAAAATATTACTCCGCAGTTATATCGTATGTGGAAATTGGAATCGATTAGAGAATTATAAGTGCGCACTTTCTTAAGTAGGAGTAGGTTAGAATAGTGATAAATAATGATCGCATTTAAAAAATATTATTAATTTTTTTGATCGTATTAAATATAATCCGCACACTGGGCCTCACAAGTTATTATTAAATATAAAACATTTTATGTAACATTTGGGGATCGACACGGGTTTTTATGTAGTGTTGCGTCCTATTAAATATGCAACATTTGGGGATCGACACGGGTTTTTATATAGTGTTGTTTTGTGAGTTAATGAAAAGAGAGTTAAATAAAAGAGGTGAAAAAGTAGATATAAAAATGTTTCCATTTTAGAAAAAGTTTCATTTTTAATGGAACAATCTAAAAGGAAAAACGTTTCATATTTAATGGGAGAGATGGAATAACTTTTAAAAAGGAGAAATAAATGTTATTAATAAATGTGCAAAGCTCACCTAAAAGCCAATCCCCGCTAGGGTTGGCACGGTACGGTATACCGCACCGAGAATGCCATACCGCATACCGTACCACAAATTGCGGTATGACTAAATGCCATATCTATACCTTACCGATTTTTTTGGTATACCGCATTACGGTATACCGAAAATTCGGTATGTTAATATTTGAAAACCTTTACCTTACCGACATTTCGGTATGTCGTACCGTGTTGCGGTATACCGCGGTATACCGCAAATCATACCTGTTTGATATATAAAATATTGAAGAATTGAGATTTAGAATTAGGGCAGAATAATGAATTAATGATGGCTGCTACTGCTTTACGAATTATGCCTCTAATCTTTCTTTAGTTTTAAAAATATAAATATTATAATTTTATAAATAATATATATATTAAAAAAATATATTTATTAACGGTATATACCGCAAAATTACGGTATATACCGTAATTTGCAGTGCATACCGTAATTGCGGTATGATGCGGTATACCGCGGTATATGCAAAATCCATACCTTTACCGTACCTTAATCTACCGGTAAGGTATCATACCGTACCGAAAAGTGCGGTATACCAAAAATTCGATATTTTTTAGGTATGGTAAGTGCGGTATTTCGGTATTTCGGTATGTTTTGCCAACCCTAATCCCCGCTACTATTGTTTTCAGATCGATGTCCGAAAAATGTGCAATTGCGACTTTGATTGTTGAAAATTTAACATCTTGATTGTGTTTTAATAAATGTACTTTTGAATTCTAACTTTATGTTTTACGGATTGGTTGTTAAAACTTTATAGTAGTTTTCATACATCAAGAAATACACGAGCACTATTTCCCTTTCAGTCCGTTCCACAAAAGGTTGCAAATTCAAGTTTTGAAAAAACTTTTTTCTCTTATAAGGTGGGACTTATTCTCTATTTATAATATTTAATTATTTTTTCTTTCTATCTCTCTCTTACTTTACCAAGTGCATTAAAACTCGTGGTCAACCAAAATTGCATATTTTTGTGGGGCGGAATGAGTAGCCGATATGAATTGAAATTTATTTAATAATTGAAAATCAAGAAACGGCAAAATTTGAAAAAATATTCAAGCAACATAGTACTCCCTCCGTCCACGATTAAGAATCTCATTTCTAAATGGCGCGGGTTTTAAGAAATGTTAAGAAAAGTGGGTGGAAGAAAGTTAGTGGAATAGAGGTCTCACTTGTATATATTAGTTTTAAATGATATGTGAGTGGAATGAGTTAGTGGAACGTGAGGTCTCTTTACCATTTCTGGTGATTATGAACCGAGACTCTTATTCGTAGACGGACCAAAATGGAAAAACGGGACTTTTATTCATGGACGGAGGGATCATCTCATTAAGAGATTAATAACATTATTCCCATTACATCAATAATCTTGTTCATTATTTTTTGGAATGTAGGGAATTCAAAATATATGTAAGTATATATTAAATTGCCCACTAATTTCATCAATCTATTAAATTAATAATTAATTGGCACTCATTAGACACAGGAGATCAAACATAGGTGCCATTCCACTTTACTACGAAATCAAATATAACTGCTAATTTGATAACACAAAATATAAAAGCATGCTTAACTTAGATAGTGGTGGGTTTTATAGAGGGTATGAAGAGCTATTATTGTTAAGACACTGATAAAAAAGATGGGCATTGAAGTAACTCTTAGACATAATTTTAAAAACATGATACCATTAGACAATAGCATCTATCTCAAATTTAATTTTATCAACATACCCAAGATGCCACCCACATTTAATAAAAATTGCCAAAAGTTTATTAGATTTATGCAAATTAAATTTCTTACTATCTAAAATACAATCATGTGTTAAAAGAAAAGAATTCGATGGATCATGATACGTGTATCAATATGCATATATATATATTGCATAGTGTGAGGCGCAAAACTCATAACCCAAATTAAATCTTGAAATTAATCAAAAATATTTGGTGCGGTTATGATAAAATCCATATGGATGAAGTTTGGGGATTATTTGGAGACGAATCAAAAGAGATTTGTGGAGAATTGCATGCCAACAAGGAAGAAATTTGGCAAGGAAGAATGAAAGATTGAGGCGAGGAGAGAAAAAATGGTTTACGGTGAATATTGGACAATAATTCTGGCAAGATAAACTTAGTGATGCAGTGAACTGACATCTGCTGTTCGGATTTCAGAATATTGGGGATGGTTTGTTACCTGCGTGGTTACTTGGTAGGGATGAAGATACATATAATAAATTAAAAAATAATAAGAAGATTTATTATTCCATTGCCACGTAATTTGTCGCCTCTATATCGCTCACTTAATGGCGCTCAGGAGAACAGATCTCTCTCTCTCTCTCTATATATATATATATATATATACATATATATAGGGATGTATTCATATCAAAACGCTAAGTATGAGTAAAACTTAAAACACTTGCAGTCCATTGGATCGTGTGATCTAACGGTCAGATTAATGCCACGTGTCATCTAATAATGTAGATTTTTAGCCTAATAATATGCATATGATAATAATGTAACATTTTAGTCTAATAATGTACATTTCCATTCTAATAATGTACTTCGGCGAATAATGTACATTTTTAGTATAATAATGTAGCTTATCACAGCCATCCAATCTAAGGATCCAAGGGCTGTGATTTGTGCTGTGTTTTACACTGAGATGCTGTTATATATATATATATATATAAATAGGATAATTTGCATACATAGTTTATACATAAAATCAGGCAAAATGGTTTCACCAACTCGAGCCTTATGTATTGTTTTTCTCTTCATTGCTGCCTTAGGTAAACTACAAATGCCCTTGTGTTTTCAACGTATTTAGACTAGCAATCAAAAAAATACTCCATCCGTCTCAATAAATATGAAACATTTGCTTTTCGGCACAGGATTTTATGTAGTGTTGTTTTGTGGGTTAAAGACGAGAGAGTAAAGTAAGAGAGAGGGAAAAGTAGAGATAAAGTTATTTCTATTTTAAGAAATGTTTTATTTTTAATGGGACAATCTAAAAAGGAAAACGTTTCATTTCTATTGGGACAGAGAGAGTATTATAATTTAAATATTTCTCTTGTTGGATATGTTAATCGGGCATACTTAGTCCACTTGGGTATAGAAAACTCATGAATTCTTTTAATTTGTATTTGATTTGATTATACTATGTAATGTTATCTAAATATGTTTATTTGATTTTGAGTTGAATTTCAGTCTGCTCGATTTATCAATTGTCGGATAATCTTCGATTCGGGCCTATCAAGCTATTTTTGGGTGTAATATTTTTGGATAGATGGTTGATTTTGTCTCATCGTTCGGGCGTTTACCCAAAAATGTTTTATTGTTAAATTATTATTTAGTACCCATCGTTTCATTTTTAAGAACAAAAAAGTCTCACCGTTTAGAATTTATCATTTCATTTTCGGGAATAAAATGTTTAGCAAAAAAAATCCGTCGATCGGGATATCGCTATGGCGGTTGAAAAATACATGCCATGTTAATAAGGGAACGTTTCAACAAGATATTTCGCAGACCATTTTATTATAAAAAAACAAAACGAATTGTACTATTGGTAATTACCTAAACCATGTGATATTTTTAGGTAAACGCGAGACAAAATCGCCTATTTACCCAAATATTTCCCCAATTCCTTTTTTCTTCTTCGTCTCTTTGGGTTGGTTAGTCAGTTTCGAGCTGATTGACATTCTTATGTCCAACATTACATGATATAGTACTCTTGATTCAAGAATTAATAATCGGAGATTTGCAATATTTATATTTTTTTTGGTTTGTATCTTTCTTTATAGTTGTGGAAGAGGCATTTGGAGAATCATGCACGGATAATTTTGAGCTGTGTGAAGATGAATTTTGTTGTGAGGATGGAAGCTGCGGTGACAACTGTTGCAAATACAAATGCAATAAAGCTCACCCAAAAGCCAATCCACGCCCCTATTGTGATTTGATCGATGTCGGAAAAGCGTGCAGTTGCGACTATGATTGTTGAAATTCAATATCTTGATTATGTTTTAATAAATGTACTTTTGAATGCTAATTTTATGTTTTACCGATTTGTTGTTAAAACTTTATAGTATTTCTTCGACAGTTTTCATACATCAAGAAATACGTAAGAGTATGTACTATTTCCATTTTAGTCTATTTCACAAGATGTTGCATTTTTTAGTTTTGAAAATTCTTTTACCTCTAATGAGGTGGGAACTTTACTAATTATGTATTAAAACTCGTAGTGAACAAAAATGCATACTCTTGTGGGACGGAATGAGTAGCTGATATGAATTGAAATTTATTTAATAATTGAAATTCAAGAAACGGCAAAAATTTGAAAAAATATTCAAGCAACATAATTAATCTCATTAAGAGATTAATAACATTATTCCCATTACATTAATAATCTTGTTCATTATTTTTTGGAATGTAGGAAATTCAAAATATAGGTATATATATTAAATTGCCCACTAATTTCATCAATCCATTAAATTAATAATGAATTGGCATTCATTAGACACAGGTGATCAAACATAGCTGCCATTCCACTTTACTACTATAGTAGGTAGTAGTCACTAAAATATACTAGTATTAAGCATTTTAGGGGATTAACAGATAATCACTTGAAATAATTATTCCCTTTTACTAAGTAATACTTGCAATTATCAAAAGTAAAAAAACTGTCTGGCTAACTTGAATGCATGACATTATAAAGTTGAGTGTGTAAAAACGAAAAAGCAAACAAATCCTTGCAAGCACAAACACCTCATGCTCAAAATTTCACATGTTCTAATGTAGCATTCCTAGCTTGAGAATTTAAAAAAATATTGTTGATATAGATTGCGGTTAAGATGCCTTTGTACCTAATTTAAATGGTTAAGATGCCTTTGTCAGAGTGCTGTGACGAATGAAAAACATACTTCTTAGGAATCATAATATTCCCACTCATACAACAATCCTGTATTAAAATAAAGAATTTGGCATCTGACACAAATTTAATTTTGTCAACATACCTAAGATGCCAGCCACATTTAATAAAAAATGCCAAAAGTTTATTAGAATTATGCAAATTAAATTTCTTATTATATAAATACAATCCTGTATTATCTAAATTCAAAAGACACTTGAAATTTACAAATTTGGATAACCAATTCTACAATTACCCCTAAAATATTATAGTTCTTGAATTTATTTCAAAGTAGCTGGATTAATCAAAAGTCCAAGTCATACATGGGCAAGATAGGTGTGCACGTATACTCTATTTTTGTTAATGGGTAAACAAAGAGATTTGCAAAATCATCAAATTAATGAACAAATCTTCCTAATATAGGGTAAGAGATTGATTTTAAAAACTGAAATCAGATCCTAATTCCTAAATAAATTAAGGGATGATACAAACTTAAGGTATAGGAGTATATTTAGCAGCACACTCAACTTGCAAACTCATTACTTTGACTCTGTTTACATAAAACATGCATAAATTCCTATATAAAGCTTCAAATGACACGTACACGTAGGATATCCTTGCAAAACTCTTCAAATACAGAGACACTGATGCTTTCATATTTAGAATGGAAATCATCATTTTAGACTCTTTAATTTCAAAAATTCATTTATGAAAACAGTGAGAGAAGACTATAGGGAGATGAGCTGGATCGAATCCGTCTTATCCTTTGCGGTTTTCCCATCGATGCACCTGAAATGCTGCTCAACAGAACTCAATATGCGGTGAAATACTTTAAAGCGAAGTACGACTACGTGAAGAAGCCCATCACCGAATCCGGGCTCAAAGGCATATGGAGGAGGATGTTCGAGGCGGAGTGATACGCGCTGGAGGGTGTATGAGCGCGGAAATAGGGAGGTAGTTTGGCCCAACCAAACGGCTGAGTAAAAGAAGGAGTCAAAGCTAGAAGATCTCGGCAGTAGTTAGTTGTTATTCCTGATTTATTGTTGCACCTTTTCAGCTTTATTTGTTATTGTAAGCCTATATATATTGGGGAACCGAGAAGTGAGAAATCATCTTGGAAACTCAGTATTTTGGGCGTTTAGCGCAGGCCTCCTGGTGAGGAGTTTATTTCCAGAGTCTTTCTTTATCATTTCATCCAATCAATAAAGCCGAGTTCTCTTTCCCCTTTATTTATTGGTTTACTTTGTGTTTGTCAGCATATATTGAGTTCTCCTCTACTGATTATCTTGAGCACTCCTTGTGCTCTTGCAATCCGGGGCCTTTCCTTTATCACGGAGGTTGGCCAATCTGTGATCATCCTCACCCCTTACGGCAGGAGGATGTCAGAGATTCCGGCCTCCGCCACTCCGTTCCCTCATAGGGCCGGAAATTTGTACAAGATCCATTATGTTTCTTCTTCTTCTTCTTCTTCTTCTTCTTCTTCTAATAAGATGATCACGAGAGGTTACGTATTAAACTAACCCTAACCATAAATTGAATTAGTATAAGCTTAAGAGTATACGCATCAAATTTTACCCAACCATTTGGTCAGTTTTGCATTTTATAAGTTTTGTTTGGTCTGATAAACTAAAGCAAAACTTAGATGGATTTGTTTCTAATTTGTCGGAATGACTTGAAATTCGCACGGACACTTGAAATTCGCACCGTGTGAATTTCAAGTATCAGTCTCTGTGCGAATTTCAAGTCTCCGTGTGAATTCGACGTTTTCGGCATCATTGGTGTAAACTACATCAATAATTCACGAGAAAAAATTATTTTTATTTATTACAATCAAATAAGTATACTACAAAATAAAATTGTAGAATAATGCCGAGTCATAAAATTTTGAGGGTAAGAGGAAGGCGTAGGTTGCATTTTAAGGGGTGAAGATTGTGTTAATAGATAAATTTGAGCATTGGAATTGATCGTTAGGCATTCGAGAAAATTGTGATAGGTTTGATTGTTTGAGGAAGAAGCTTTGGAGATTAAGAGGCTTGAAATTTGCACCGCGCAAAGTTCTAGTTACAAGTCTCCGTGCGAATTTCAAGCCATTCCGACAAATTCGATGTTCATCGGCGTAAACTACATCAATAACCGTAATGGGAAGACGAGCTATATACAAGAGAGCGTTTGGTGTAAGAAGTATTTTTTGGATAATTTCGATGGCCTTGTTCAAGTGAAGACAATGGTTGATCCTAGTGTTATTCTTGTGCGATGCATGACGTTGATAACCCTAATGTTATTATTGTGCGATGCATGAGGTTGATTGAAAATGTTTTATGTAATTAACTATTTGATGTCATTTGTAAAAATATGAGTTGTTAACAGGGCGGATACACTAAGAGGTGGGGGAGGGCTTAACCCAAAAATAATTCTATGTTTTTTTCTCTTCTAAATATTTTCAAAATTTTCGAGAACCATGATCAAGCCTCACCAAATCAATGTTGTTGAAGATTGATCTTTGAAAATTAATTGACAAGGA
>NC_062965.1:17347709-17385859 GCF_023119035.1 Salvia hispanica | reverse complement strand
ATGTCATTCCAGCCCACACGTAAGGAGGCGTGTTAAAACTTTTAAATTCAAGATTTCCATTTTCAACTAATTCTAGAAATTATTCAAATGTGGATGGATATACACAGAAATTTCATTGTGAGACTTAAGTTGGTCAATTGATACAACATACAAGTAATGAAGATAAAAGGTGCGCTATTAGAATAAAACGAATTTGTATCATGATAAAACAAATTAAGTCGTCGAGGTTAAAATGAATTGATATCAAGAATAAATGCATAGTACTAGCTCGTACTACTTTTTTTTTTTGTTGAAAAATCAATGATGTTATCACGACTTTATGATTTGGTAACTATTTATTTTATTAGAAAAGTCAATGATGTTATGTTTTCATACTCATTGAACGTCAAGCGTGATAATAAAGACTAAAGAGGGATAAGAAAAAATCTATTGAAACTTTTTATTAAATATATTCATTTAATTTAAAATAATTTAAACATTTTCAGACATACAGTAACCCTTTAAGTGATCAAAAACCCTCTTAAGAAAATATTTATTATCAATTAAATTACACTTCACGAATAAAACATTTTATTATCAACTAATTTACATTTGATCACCTCAATCGAAAGCATTCATATGAAAATTCAAATTAGAAGAAAAATCATTAATAAACTCATATAGACACATTTACTTTCACACCTACTAATTCTAGGAAGGAGAAAGCTTGTATATATGTTTAATTTCCAATGAATGTAAACAAGAATTTTCAACAAGCGTAAAAAATGAGAATATGTCATAAACAAGACTATTATTCTAAAGAAACCAAAAGCTCAATTTTCAGGAAATTGACTAAATTTCAAAATTCTCCTCATTCATACTCATGACCAACAATATAAATAGAGCACGATCTCAAACTTTCTAAAAACACAAACTCAAACAATTCATCGATAATGAAATCTTCAATCATTTCTACTCTTGTACTCATTTTTCTTGCAATCTTTTCATGTTCATATGCGGCAGCTTCCGCCGTGGATGACCGCAAAGACTTCCTCGAATGCCTGTCCGAGCAATTCCGCAAATACTCCTCGATTTCGAGCAACGTCTACACCCCGGCCAACTCATCTTATACTCCCACCCTTCTATTCTCCATCCAAAACATGAGATTCATGTCGGATTCCACTCCTAAACCCGACGTGATCGTAACCCCAGAACACGAATCTCAGATCCCACCAGTCATTTACTGTGCCAAAGAGAATGACATGCAGATCAGAACCCGGAGCGGTGGCCATGACTACGAGGGTCTATCTTACGTATCCCGGGTCCCGTTCGTCATCCTTGATTTGATCAATCTCAGTGAAGTCACGGTCGACGTCGAGAATAAAACCGCATGGGTCGAAGCAGGCGCAACCATCGGTTCTTTATATTATAGGATCTCCGAGAAAAGCCCGGTTCTAGGGTTTCCGGCTGGAGTATGCCCGACTGTCGGCGTTGGCGGCCATTTCAGCGGGGGCGGCTACGGCACACTCCTGAGAAAATACGGCCTGGCCGCGGATCAGGTCGTTGACGCGAGAATAATCGACGTCAACGGCAGAATCCTCGACAGGGAATCAATGGGCGAGGATCTGTTCTGGGCCATCAGAGGCGGCGGAGGCGCCAGTTTTGGCGTGATCACTGCCTGGAAGGTACAATTAGTGGATGTTCCAGAAACAGTCACTGTCTTCACAGTCGACAGAACGTTGGAACAGAACGCGACTCAACTAGTCCACAAATGGCAATACGTTGCGTCCCGTTTCGAGCAAGATCTCTTCATCAGAATCCTCATGAGAAGAGCGAATTCGACCGGGAGAAACGCAACAGTTCGCGCTTCATTCAATTCGATTTTTCTCGGCCCGGCGGACAGACTGCTTCCGTTGATGCAAGAAAACTTCCCCGAGTTAGGGTTAGTGAGAGAAGACTGCATCGAGATGAGCTGGATCGAATCCATCCTATACTTCGCCGGATTCCCAATCGAATCTCGGGAGATTCTCCTCAACCGAACCCAACCCAACGTAAGATACTTCAAAGCGAAATCGGATTACGTGGAGAGACCGATCCCCGAGCAAGGGCTGGAAGGGATATGGAGGCTCTTTTACGAGGCGGAGGCTGAGGAGGCGGAGGTGATCTTCAGCCCTTACGGAGGCCGAATGGACGAGATTTCTCCCTCCGCCATTCCGTTTCCACATAGAGCTGGGAATCTTTACAAGATCCAGCATTTGGTGTATTGGCAAGAGAATGAGAATGAGAATTCGGAAAGCTACATAAGTTGGATTAGGAGGCTTTACAGTTACATGGCTCCTTACGTCTCGAAGCTTCCGAGGGCAGCGTACATCAACTACAGAGATCTCGATATTGGAGTGAACAGCGATAGCGATGATGGAGAGACGAGATATGCGCGAGCGAGCGTTTGGGGGATGAAGTATTTTAAGGGCAATTTCGAGCGGCTTGTTCGGGTGAAGACGGCCGTTGATCCGGAGAATTTCTTCAGGAATGAGCAGAGCATTCCACCATTGCAGTATTGAAGGAGTTTAGGGCATGCATGCGTTTGAGTTTATTAATTATTGGTGTATTTGGTTAATTAGAATTTGTATTTGTTGATTAGTTTAATTGATGTATCTTCTTGTAAAGTGGTGATATGTTTTTCTTCTTCGTGTATTATAATAAAATTTAATGGTCTATTCAATTTGTAGATGAAATAAAGTCTTTTATTTTTATTTTATTTTTATTTTTTATTTTGGTATATTAATACGATCCTATATCATAAGATATTTTGATTGTTTAGTTATCTTTTAAGTCATTGTATCTTTAATTTCCCATATATGTTTTAGATATTTGTTTCCGTATTCAATAAGTTAGGACGACTAGTATTATAAATAGAAATTTTTTAGTATTTTAGTCAATCAATATTAAGAACCATTTTATTTATCTCTGTCTTTTACGCAAGTTTCAACTTTCAAGCTCCATAACAAACCATAGTCTTGAAGATTCAGATTAGCGTAGTATTTCATATTTACATGGACAAAGAATGTATAATATTATTGCACTAGTAATATAATGAAGTCATGTGGAATCTTTAAATAACTGGTTCCTTTGGGAATCTTGAGTGGTTGAGTGGTTGTTGTAGTTCATTATATACACTATACTTAGTTTTCATTATTTCATCGGAGTTGTCCTTTTCTAATCATTTTTCTTTTCCTTTTTTCCTCTTCTTTCGTCCTATTCCCTTTTTTAATTTTTGTTGGAAATTATCACAACAAATTTACACACTTGAAAGTTCTTTATTAATTATATGATTATATCTAATGGGGTAGAATTTAGGAGTTTGTATATGTTGGCTAAGCTTCAAAATTTATTCATATGCAGTTCGGCACACTAAAAGAGTGGAACAAAATTAAGATTAAAGTTCAAAATAAAATTAATATGTAAGCACCAATTTTTTAAAAGCAAATGAACTGAGCCAATTTTGAATTTTTGTCTAAAATTGAAACACTGATTATTAATCTAGAAAAAAATTAAAATTTTACTAAAGAAATATTACCAATGTTTTATTACACAATTAATAGATCGACATGAAGCTGTTACTCTCTCTAATATTTCAATTGTAAATTAAAGTTTTACCTAATTTTTTTCTTTTAATTTAGGTGAATAGGCCTCATAATCATCTATTCATCTAAATCATTACAATATGAATAGGGGATGGAGTACTATTTAACCAAGCATACATTTTCACCAATTGCCAACAAGAAATGTCTTCTCCTCTTACTCTCACTCTCACATTCCTCTTCTTAATTTTCACAGACCTCTTACTCTCCGAAGCTTCTTCATCTAACAACCAAACCTACCACAATTTCCTCGAATGCCTAACCGATAAATTCCAACGCTCAAACTCATCTACTAACACAATCTTCACCCCTCAAAATGCAACCTACGCCTCCCTCTTACCCTCACAAAATCTCCGCCAAACTTCCGCATTGTCGGAGAAGCCCGACCTCATTATCACCCCACTCCGTGTGTCCGACATCCAGGGAGCAGTCCGCTGCTCCCGGATTCTCGGCCTTCAAATCAAGGTCAAAATAAAGGAATCTCACATTTTATATAGAGGGATAATACAATAGAGATAGAGTTATCTCCCCGATCTTTTGTTTTGTCACTTTGTGTGAGAAATGAGAATGCTCACATTTTGTTTATGTTAATGACTCAGCATTATTCTATAATTTTATTTTGTAGTATACTTATTTGATTGTAATATACTCCCTCCGTCCCACCGAAGATGACTTACTTTCCTTCTTCGTCCGTCCCAACCAAGATGACCCCTTTCTCATTTAGGAAATATTTTAAATATTCAATTATCTTTTTCCTTTCTTACTTTATTCATCCCCCATACTTTTAAACACTCAATAACCTCTTCTCTCTCTCTTACTCTTTGCGTCTATCCTACTTTTAAACATTAACCAGTGGCGGAGCCAGGAATTTTGCGGTGGGAGATCCAAAAAAAAAAAAAAAAGCTTTGCCACTGTTCATAGTTGTAAGTATCTCTCGATGACTTTTTCATCAAAATTAGTCATACGAAGACCCTTTTATGTTTTGCCTTTTTTCATCATTTAAATTTTAGAAATGAATGCATGTCAAGCAAATTTTATCTAATGGAGAATAATTGGTGTAAGAACTTTTTATCTGCCCCACCTTAGCTCCGCCAGTGACATCAACAACTTTTTATCTCTCTTACTTTATTCATCTCTCTTATTTTTAAACATCCAACAACTTACTCTCTCTTTTAAACACTTTAAAATTAGCATGCATAAAATCCCTTGCCGTCTCAAGAATGAGTCATCTTCTTTGGGACGGAGGGGGTATTAAAATAAAAATTTCTTGTGAGTTATTGATGTAGTTTACGCTGATAATGCCAAAATGTCGAATTTGTCAGAATGACTTGAAATTCGCGCGAAGACTTAAAACTTGAAATTCGCACGGTGCAAATTTCAAGTCATTCTGACACAATCGCTGTTTTCAGCATCGTCACTATCTTATGCTACATAGAATTTAGTGAAAACTTAATTGCACTATATTTTACACATGTCTCCATCTAATCAGTGAAAACAGAGTTTTCAGCATCGTCACTATCGTATGCTACATAAAATTTAGTGAAAACTTAATTGCACTATATTTTACACATGTCTTCATCTAATCAGTGAAAACCGAAAACACGTATTAAAGTATCGACACTACTTCCTCCGTCCCCGAATAAGAGTTACTGAATTTCCATTAATTGGCCCGTCCCCAATTTACAGAGTAGCACTTCATTTAACTCATAAATGGTAAGTAGGTCCCACATTCCACTAACTCATTTCAAAAAGTGAGTCCTACATTCTACTAACTTTTTCAACTAACTTTTCTTTATATTTCTTAAAACTCGTGTCCGGTCAAAGTGCTACTCCTAATTGGGGACGGAGGGAGCACTATTTACTAGTTAAAAAAGAAAGCTTTTATATTATATAATAATAATATTATATTCATTTTTATTAAAGTTGTCTTCTTCCTCCCGCGGAAGCCATTGTTGTGTTTGTTCCTATATTTAGTTCAGCCCTCCTTGTCAATTAATTTTCAAAGATCAATCTTCAACAACATTGATTTGGTGAGGCTTGATCATGGTTCTCGAAAATTTTGAAAATATTTAGAAGAGAAAAAAACATAGAATTATTTTTGGGTTAAGCCCTCCCCCACCTCTTAGTGTATCCGCCCTGTTAACAACTCATATTTTTACAAATGACATCAAATAGTTAATTACATAAAACATTTTCAATCAACCTCATGCATCGCACAATAATAACATTAGGGTTATCAACGTCATGCATCGCACAAGAATAACACTAGGATCAACCATTGTCTTCACTTGAACAAGGCCATCGAAATTATCCAAAAAATACTTCTTACACCAAACGCTCTCTTGTATATAGCTCGTCTTCCCATTACGGTTATTGATGTAGTTTACGCCGATGAACATCGAATTTGTCGGAATGGCTTGAAATTCGCACGGAGACTTGTAACTAGAACTTTGCGCGGTGCAAATTTCAAGCCTCTTAATCTCCAAAGCTTCTTCCTCAAACAATCAAACCTATCACAATTTTCTCGAATGCCTAACGATCAATTCCAATGCTCAAATTTATCTATTAACACAATCTTCACCCCTTAAAATGCAACCTACGCCTTCCTCTTACCCTCAAAATTTTATGACTCGGCATTATTCTACAATTTTATTTTGTAGTATACTTATTTGATTGTAATAAATAAAAATAATTTTTTCTCGTGAATTATTGATGTAGTTTACACCAATGATGCCGAAAACGTCGAATTCACACGGAGACTTGAAATTCGCACAGAGACTGATACTTGAAATTCACACGGTGCGAATTTCAAGTGTCCGTGCGAATTTCAAGTCATTCCGACAAATTAGAAACAAATCCATCTAAGTTTTGCTTTATTTATCAGACCAAACAAAACTTATAAAATGCAAAAACGACCAAATGGTTGGTAAAATTTGAGGGTTCTCTTAAGCTTATACTAATTAATTTATGGTTAAGGGTTAGTTTAATCGTAACCTCTCGTGATAAATCTTATTAGAAGAAGAAGAAAAAAGAAGAAGAAGAAGAAGAAACATAATGGATCTTGTACAAATTTGGCCCTATGAGGAACGGGTGGCGGAGGACCGGAATCTCGACACCCCTCCTGCCGTAAGGGGTGAGGATGATTCACAGATTGGCACCTCCGTGATAAAGGAAAGGCCCGGATTGCAAGAGCACAAGGAGTGCTCAAGATAATCGTAGGGGAGAACTCAATATATCTGACAAACACAAAGTAAACCAATAAAAAAAGGGGGAAAGAGAACTCGGCTTTATTGATTGGATGAAATGATAAAGAAAGACTCTGGAAATAAACTCCTCACCAGGAGGCTGCGCAAACGCCCAATAATACTGAGTTTCCAAGATGATTTCTCACTTCTCGATTCCCCAATATATATAGGCTTACAATAACAAATAAAGCTGAAAAGGTGCAACAATAAATCAGGAATAACAACTAACTACTGCCGAGATCTTCTAGCTTTGACTCCTTCTTTACTCAGCCGTTTGTTGGGGCCCAACTACCTCCCTATTTCCGGGTCATACACCCTCCAGCGCGTATCACTCCGCCTGAACATCCTCCTCCCCTATGCCTTTGAGCCCGGATTCGGTGATGGGCTTCTTCACGTAGTCGTTTTTGCTTTAAAGTATTTCACCGCATATTGAGTTCTGTTGAGCAGCATTTCAGGTGCATCGATGGGAAAACCGCAAAGGATAAGACGGTTCGATCAGCTCATCTCCCTATAGTCTTCTCTCACTGTTTTCATAAATGAATTTTTGAAATTAAAGAGTCAAAAAGATGATTTCCATTCTAAATATGAAAGCATCAGTGTCTCTGTATTTGAAGAGTTTTTCAAGGATATCCCACTGTACGTGTCATTTGAAGCTTTATATGGAATTTATGCATGTTTTATGTAAACAGAGTCAAAGTAATGAGTTTGCAAGTTGAGTGTGCTTTAAAAATACCCCTATACCTTAAGTTTGTATCATCCCTTAATTTATTTAGGAATTAGGATCTGATTTCAGTTTTTAAAATCAATCTCTTACCCTATATTAGGAAGATTTGTTCATTAATTTGATGTTTTTGCAAATCTCTTTTTTTAAATTAACAAAAATAGAGTATACTCCCCCTATCTTTTTATGACTTGGATTTTTGATTAATCCAGCTACTTTGAAATAAATTCAAGAACTATAATATTTTGGGGGTAATTGTAGAATTGGTTACCCAAATTTTTGAAATTTCAAGTGTCTTTTGAATTTAGATAATACAGGATTGTATTTATATAAAAAAAATTTAATTTGTAATTCTAATAAATTTTTTGGCATTTTTTTTTAAATGTGGCTGGCATCTTAGGTATGTTGACAAAATTAAAATTTGTGTCAGATGCCAAATTCTTTATTTTAATACAGGATTGTTGTATAGTGGGAATATTATGATTCCTAAGAAGTATTTTTTTCATTCGTCACAGCACTCACAAAGGCATCTTAACCATTTAAATTGGTACAAAGGCATCTTAACCCAATCTTTTCAACAATTTTTTTTTAAATTCTCAAGCTAGGAATGCCATTAGAACATGTGAAATTTTGAGCATGAGGTGTTTGTGCTTGAAAGGGTTTGTTTGCTTTCGTTTTTACCCCTCAACATAATGTCATGCATTCAAGTTAGCCGGGTTTTTTTACTTTTGAAAATTCAAGTATTACTTAGAAAAAGGGAATAATTATTTCAAGTGATTATCTGTTAATCCCCAAAAATGTTTACTAGTATATTTTAGTGACTACTACCTACTATAGTAGTAAAGTGGAATGGCACTATGTTTGATCACCTGTTCTAATGAATGCCAATTCATTATTAATTTAATGGATTGATGAAATTAGTGGGCAATTTAATATATATCCCTTTTTTGTTTTAAATTTTCGTTATTAATGTAAGGGGAATAATGTTATTAAATCTCTTAATGAGATTAATTATGTTCTTGAATATTTTTTCAAATTTTTTCCCGTTTCTTGAATTTCAATTATTAAAAAAATTTCAATTATATCACTTATTAAGAGTATCATTTTTTTTACTCGGGTTTTTAAAACATAATTAGTAAAGTTCCCACCTCATTAGAGGTAAAAAGAATTTTCAAAACTAAAAAAAAAATCTTGTGAAATAGCTAAAATGGAAATATAAAACTTTCTTTTTCTTTATGTATGAAAACTGGAAGAAATACTATAAAGTTTTTTTAAAAACAAATCGGTAAAACATAAAATTAGCATTCAAAAGTACATTTATTAAAAAATAATCAAGATATTGAATTTCAACAATCATAGTCGCAACTCGCTTTCCGACATCGATCAAATCACAATAGGGGGGTGGATTGGCTTTTGGGTGAGCTTTATTTTTGTATTTGCAACAGTTGTCACCCAGCTTCCATCCTCCCCAAAATTTCTTCACACGAAAAAATCCGTGCATGATTCTCCAAATGCCTCTTCCACAACTATAAAGAAAGATACAAACCAAAAAAAATATAAATATTCTCTCCGATTATTAATTCTTGAATCAAAAAGTACTATATCATGTAATGTTGGACATAAAATGTCAATCATAAACTGACTAACCAACCCAAAAAGACGAAGAAGAAAAAAAAGGGAAATTGGGGGAAAAATTTGGGTAAATGGCGATTTTTTCGCGTTTACCTAAAAAAAATCACATGGTTTAGGTAATTACCACTAGTACTTTTCGTTTTGTTTTTTAAAATGTTCTACGAACCATCTTGTTGATACGCTCCCCATTGACAATAGACAATTGTGTATTTTTCAATCACCATAGCAATATCCCGATCGACGGTTCTCTTTTTTGTCTGTACATTTTATTCCTTAAAATGATAAATTTAAACAGTGAGACATTTCATTCCAAAAAATGAAACGATGGGTACTAAAATGATAATTTAACAAATGAGACATATTTGGGTAAACGCTCAAAATCGATGAGAATAAATCAACCCTCTATCCAAAAAAATTAGACCCAAAATAGCTTGATAGTCCCGACCCAAGAAAATCCGAGGATTGATAAATCGACCGGATTGAAATTTAACTCAAAATCAAATAAACATATTTAGATAATATAACATAGTATAATCAAATCAAATACTACAGATTATAAGAATTCATGACTTTTCTATACCTAAGTGGACTAAGTAAGACCGATTAACATTCATAACCACAAATATTTAAAAGACTAATCCAACAAAAAGAAATATTTAATGTTGGCACCCAAATTTTTCCTTCAACAAGAGAATTTGGGTGAGGGTTGGATCCCTTTTTTTTTGAAGGCCCTTGTACATAGTTCTTTTCTTTTTGGTTGTTTTTATTTTTTTGGCTTTCCCTAGGTACTTTTGGCGTTAGTGTAATGGTCTTGTTAGGGTTTACATGCTTGAGCTCTAAGGGAGTTTGATAGCTGACAGTTTTTTTGTACTTGGTTTTGCCGCTTTGTGGTTCTGTGCTCGTTTCACTCATGGTTTGAGATTTTGAGCCTTTATTTTTATCAAAAATAAAAAATAAAATTTAATGTATAATATTTGATTGCTAGTCTAAATAAGTTGAAATATAAGGGCATTTATAGTTTGGCCTATAGCAATGAAGAGAAACTATGTATGCAAATTGTCTGAATTTATGTTTAAACTATGTATGCAATTGTCTCATTTGTATATGCATATTGACATATAATATGATTCATCTAATTCTTTTCTTTTAATAGAGTATTGTTGTAATAGCTCGGTTTTCTAGGATATAATAAATGACGTATGGCTGCTATCTAGGCGGACTTAAATGCAACAAGAACATAGGCTAGAAGCCTTACTTATGTGTGTGGGATTTGTCCTTAAAGTAATTAATGCAGAACTATTTAAGCAATAAGACAACGGTTAATTAAGAGAACCAATGATAAAGACATTTATAAATCATGCCTAAAAAGCTATGGTATTAAGTAATCTGAAATGGTGATTATGTCTCAATATTCTAAAACCAATAAATTCAAACTCAACAAACGATAATAAGTTTTATGTTTCAAGAGGAAGCATCCAAGAGAAGTGGTGAAGCTACAAACAAGACACAAGTACACTCTCAAAGTTTCAAATGACCATATTATTCAATTAAAGCTTGCTCAACACGCCAACCGCTGTCACCGCTCAACCTCGCATAGGGAAAACACACATGCAAAGGTGGTCTATATTTAAAACATATCAGTTGGATCTATGCTAAAACATTTTAATAGATATGCCATTCCTTAGCCATAGTGAACTGAGTTCGATTGCAAAGAAATATCATCAGCATCACAAAGAATTTTATAGACCTGCCAATTAAACAATTCCCTCCCATTTTCTCAACAATCAACAATTCCATAGTCCGGCCTAAAGTGTGGCCACACTATTCACCCACGAAAACGGCTGACTAGCAAGGACTGGCTCCATCCCAACTGTAGACACTAGTCCTGATGTGGCCTATACTCCCATTTCCGTACCCGAATTCGCTTATATAAATTTCTACAGCCTAAATTGAGAGAATTTCACAACCAGTGACTGCCATACAACATAATCAAAAATAATCACAGTATTAAGTAACATTTTAACCACCCTATAACACCATAATCAATATTTTGGAAATAAGAGAGTTTAGTAAATAAAGCCCACTCGACCTTGCTGACTACAAGTACGTTTCTTCCTTCTTTGCTATCACGCTTTCTATAGCCACATAATTATCAATTTCAGTTTATAAGTATTACAAATAAGTCTCTGCAATCATTGATTCAAAATCATGCATGGCCCCCAACGTTTCCCTTTCCCATCAATTGCTTTAATATCACCATTCAAAATCAAGGCATGATTATCATATCACTTTTTATTCGTGACCATAACTCCAGATCTATCATCAAAACATGTCACGCATGAGTTGTTTTACCACACACATCACACGCACACACACGAACACACACACACACACACACGCATACCGATGCATACATACACCATACTGATTATATTTCATCAATTGTTTCCTTTCACTCAATCTATATGCATGAGGTTCTAAGAAACACCTACTTGATTTTGCTAGATGAGAAAAGATTAATATAAAATACTCTTTCGACAGAATAAACGGTAACAAAGTAGAATCTAATTTTTCAATACTTTCTTAAGGCTTCAAACTTGAAATTGTCTCAGAAAGATGAAGAAACCATGGGAGAAAAAGAGAAAGAAAAATTGGGAGGAGAGTGGAGTATATGGACGGCAGATTAGAGAGAGACGTGTGATTAGTGGTTGGTGGTTAGGTTTTTTCTCCCATGTATTTATAGAGCAAAAAATAAAATCTTTAATTAAATAAATCAAAAGATTTGAGAAGATATGGTGTGGAAAGCCGCATGAATTATGGGGAGTAATGAAGGAAACTAAACTAAAGCACTGAAATTTCTATGATTTTATTTGGACCAGCTGAGTAGAATAAAATATCATGGATATAATAAAATAATAATTCTCCCAATAAAAATATTGAGAAAGGTGGAATTTGCCTCCTTCCATAAATTAAATTCTCAATTAAAATAGGATATGATAAGATCTTCTCAGATATGGAAGAGTATAAGCAAGTATTTATGAATTTATCCATGGAAGAGAATAAATAAGGGATCAAATAATATAATAAAATAATCCCTTTCTCTCATTAATAGGAGATTTTCAAAATTTTATGTATTATGGGTTTCTGGAATCCATGCAGGAATTGTAGAATAATTTGGATTGGATTTAATTGGATAATTACCTCAAGCAAATAATTAAATCCAATAAAATAGGATATCTTCTCCAATAATAATAAGGGCTCTAAATTCCAATAATATGTAGGATATTTATATAATTGCCACAACATATTTCACCCCATATCAAAATATTCACACAATCATTTCACAAAATCCATCATTTTTAATTCTCCTCATATTCACAACACATTGACCTTCAACGTGCCAATGCTATATTTTCCAAGCATCTTGACTATTCAATCCACACGCCATATACTCAATATATTTGACTATTCAATCAATCTCAACCTAAAATTGAATTAGGTCACAAAGAAATCATTCACTTAAATCACTCATCAATTAATTCATAGTCCATAGTATTAAAAGCATTTAATGCAAAATTTTTATGTCTCAAAATTAGTTCAAAAGTGGGGTGTTGTATTCTACCACTTTTAAAAGAAATGGTCCAAAATTCTTCGGTACTCTTCACAAGAGTTCCGTAATAGCCCAATTGGTCTGTCCTCAAATTCCATCGCGGCTTCTTCGTGCTCCGCATTCTTACGATTTTCACTTTATACATTTGCTCCTCAAGAACTCACGGTCCAAGATCATCTGGGTCGCCTCCTCGTAACTCAAATTGATTCATGGCAACTTCCTCAGAGACCACGAAAGCTTCGTGCTCAAACACGTATTTCCGCAGAATCGCGACATATGAAAGACGCTAGCAATGCTCCATGTCAGCGGCAAAGACCAACTGTTGCATCACGGTCCTACTTCTTCAAGAATTTCATAAGGTCCGCAAAACGGTTTCAACTTTCTTTAACACCAAAACGCGATTCCTTCTAACGGGAGACGGAGAAAAGTCTTATCGCCGGCTTCGAAATGAAGGTCCGTTTTGGACGTCAGGTAAACTTTGTCTGCTCCCGGCTTCCTTCATTCTCATGCTTAATCTACTCTAACAATTTCAATCATTCAATCGCACCGGTTCCGACACCCTTCGGCCGCCAACTTCATCCAGTAGAGCGTGATCTACACCCGTATAGTGCTTCACACGCCATGTTGATCGTCGTCAAGTTCGTTGTTGTGTTCAAATTCAATTAGCGGTAGTGCGGTCTCCCAACTTCCGCCTCGGTCGAGCACCACGGCTCTTAGCATATCCTCGAGAGTTTGTATCGTCCTCTCGGATTGTCCATCGGACTGCGGGTGAAACGCCGTGCTAAAGTTCAATCGTGTTCCAAGCTCGCGCTTTAGACTAATCCAAAATTTTGAAGTGAACTGCGGGTCACGACGTAATCGTCACCGGGACTCCATGCAATCGCACTATCTCGTTATGTAAATCTGAGCTAGCTTGTTTGTCTAATTTGTGCCATATACATAATATATTTTATTAAGATACTAAATAAATCTACAAGTATACAGAGTATATATAGTATAGCTAAAGGTTAGTACCGGATATCGAACACGGGGAAGACGAACACAAAGTGTCTATCCTCTACTGAGACTCAATTACTATTTGGAAAAACACTTGGGTTTTGAAAACTTTTGAAAAACTAAAAGCAATATAAGAGCATAGATCAACTAAAAGCAAATAAATCAAGAGAAGGACAATAGAGATAAGGGAATCCCAGGGATGTGTGTTCACACTTATGGTTATACAAAATTCCAACTACAATACCCTAGTCACAGTTCTTACTTTCTTTGATAGAACGAGCCACCTAGATTATGCTCATGCAAAACAAACGTTGGTTACAAGATAAGGGTTGTCAATCATAACACGTATCTCCAAAAAGCTCCTAAGACCCTTGAAAAGTTCCCACTCCCAATTAACAGTGCTGTTTTAAAGGAAGCTACTGTAGTGTCTCACTAAGTCAATATAACTCGCTAGAACGTCTTTAAGCAAGTTATGGGCTACAAGGTTATATTAAATCATACACGATTGTGTCACTCAATCATGCAGCATCAAAACTACTTAGGTAATAAACAAAGTAAAAACAAAACTGATATTAAATAGAAAACGGAACTTGTATAACCAAAGTCATTACCAACACATCCCTAGAATCCTACGAGTTTAGTTACACATAATCGAATGAGCTAAAAACATAGATTGAAGAGAAGACAATTTGAACATAAAACTAAAGCATATAAACCCCTAGGTTGAATCCTTGCTGTTCTTGATGTTCTTGAAATCCTTCTCCAACTCTCGTGCACCTCTAATGAAGTACTCTAGGTCTGGATCTCTATGAAGTATTTTGCAAGTAGAAGTTCTCTTCTCTTTTGATCAAGCTTGAGGCCTTATTTATAGGGAAAAGCCATGCCTTGTTGTAGAAGGAAAAAAACCCCAAAATATGGTAAAACTGGGCGCAAATTTAGGGCTTCTCGGAGTCCGCACCTTGGCCGGCGGTCGCCAAGCGCTGGATGTCAGCAGAGTCTGTTCCCTCGGCGGCGGACCGCCGCACATCTTCCGTTGGTCACCGGATGAGACTTCTCTTCCAAGCACATTTTTCCGAAGGTATGGACTGGCAGCATTGGACCCTGTCACTGGCTGCCGGCGGCCGCATACATCCGGCGGCGTGCCGCCGATCGCTGCTTTGACTCTGCATTCTAAAATTGGCATTTTCGTTCCCTTTTTCGGCTCACTTATGCACATATCTCACAAAACACGTCAAAATACTAAAATATAGACAAAACATGCAAATAATGGACGTGCAGAGTGACTTTGACATCAAAAATGGATCAAAATGCATGGCAATGGAATACAGTAAAGAAATCCGAGCGTAACATCAGTATGAAGTGCGCACACTTGGTAAGTCGATCTACAATCACCCAAATGACAGTGTTTCCTTTTAGGGTCTTTGGCAAGGCTGTCACGAAATCCATGGCGATGTGCTCCTATTTCCACTCGGGTATCTCTAGTGGTTGTAACTTTCCATGTGGTCGTTGATGTAAGGCCTTCACCTGTTGGCAGGCTAAGCAATGCTCCACAAATGCCCCGATATCCCTCTTCATGCCATTCCACCAAAAGGACTTCTTCAAGTCTTGATACATCTTCGTGCTTCCAGGAGTGAGGCAGTGTATGGAGTCTCATTAGCTTCACTCATGATCTCGTTTTTGAGTCCTTCGTCGTTTAGGCACGCACAGTCTTCCTTAAAAAATGAGGGCGCTGTTCGGATTCCTCACTAAAATTTCCGGATTCACCGGTTCTTACTTCAATTCGGATTTCCTCTAGTTTCGCATCCATCCGTTGTGCTCGTAACGATTCTCTGTCCTTAGATTAAATTTTTAATAATTTTCAAGGCGGCGATTTCGGCCTTCCACTGTTTCAGGTGCCCTTACCACCTCCAATCGCATTTTACCAAATTCTCGTATCAAACTTTCCTCTTCTGTCAGAAAAATAGCTAGTTGCGAATGGTCTCTACGGCTCAAAGCATCTGCCACTACATTTACTTTGCCAGGGTGGTAGTTGATGCCACAACCGTAGTCCTTTACTAATTCGAGCCATGTTCGTTGTCGCATGTTCAAATCCTTCTGCTCGAAGAAATATTTCAGGCTTTTGTTGTCCGTAAGGATTTCACATCTAACTCCGTAGAGATGATACCTTCAAATCTTTAGGGCATGTACTACTGCTACTAACTCCAAATCGTGGGTTGGGTAGTTCAACTCGTGTGGTTTCAATTGTCGTGACGTGTAGGCGATCACCTTGTTGTTTTGCATCAACACGCATCCTAGTCCAACCTTCGAAGCGTCGGTCTAGACTACGTAGTTTACTCCAGGTTCTGGCACAGCTAACATTGGTGCGGTGGTCAATTTCTCCTTTAAGAGTTGAAAGCTTGCCTTACACTCCGGGGTCCAATTCACCTGGATTCCCTTCTTAAGTTGTTGGGTCATTGGTCTCACTATCTTGGAGAACCCTTCTATAAACTTTCGGTAGTATCCTGCCAAACCTAGGAAACTTCGAATCTCGCTTCGGTGTCGATGGTGACTTCCATTGTTGCATGGCTTCAACTTTGGCGGGGTCCACTCTGATTCCTTCTGCTGATACAATGTGTCCAAGAAAATTTACTTCGTTCAGTCAAAATTCACACTTGCTGAATTTGTCGTATAGTTTCTCGGTCCTCAACGTCTCCAAAGCGATTCGTAGATGCTCCTCGTGCTTCTTCTCATTCTTCGAGTAGACTAGAACGTCATCTATGAAGACTAAAACGAATTTATCCAAGAACAGGTGGAATACTTCGATTTATCAGGTCCATGAATACCGCATGGGCATTCATTAGACCGAACAGCATCACAACGAACTCATAGTGACCATATCTTGTACGGAATGCGGTCTTCGGTATATCCTCCCTTCGAACTCTCAGCTGGTGGTATCCGGACCTCAAGTCCATCTTTGAAAATACGCCGGCTCCTCGGAGTTGATCAAACAGGTCGTCTATCCTCTGCAGTGGATACTTGTTTTTGAGGGTCAATTTGTCCAACTCCCTATAGTCGATACACATCCTCATTGATCCATCCTTCTTCTTGACGAAAAGCACCGGTGCGCCCCATGGCGAGACACTAGGCCTAACAAACCTAGGTCCATGAGTTCCTCCAATTCCTTAGGCGCCATTCGATACGGTGCCTTAGACACAGGTGCAGCTTCAGGTTCGAGGTCAATTGTGAACTCCAATTGTCGATCTGGCGGCGGTCCAAGTAACACCTCGGGGAAAACGTCTGGAAATTCTCATACGACAGCGACGTAACACCCGTCTTTTTAGTACCTTTTTCGATTAGTTTTGTTTTGAGAACGAGCGAGTGATATACCTTGATTAAAATACCGTCTTCGTTTTGATTAGTTGCGAATGGAATTTTCGAATGCTTGTTTTGTTGTTGTTGATTAATTGTGTGGTGAAAACAGTTGACGAGTTTATTGTGAGAATCGTCGATGGAAAAATTGGGCGTTCGTCTAAGTACTTGGAATAACACCAAAGTACTAAAATAATAAAACACCACAATAAATCTAAGCACTAAATTTCATATATTTTTGGGCCTATCACTTTTGTCTATTTTTTATTCTTTTCTAGCTCTTTATCCTTATTCAATTAGGCTTAGCCATTTATTCCTAATTCTTATTAAATTACCGCAGTCAACATAAATCTCTTCTCCTAAATCTTTTCTACACGTTTTCTTCTCTTCATCAATATCTCCAATCCCTAAAATCTCTCCAACAAACCGATCAATTTGTTCTATATACTCCTTCCCCACGTTTTCATCTTTTTGCATCTATCGTTCCATAACCCTTGAGCGGTTTTTCATCTCTTCTGTGAAGGTAATTTCTTCCCATTCTATTGAATACGAAAAAAAAAACCTCCATAATTGTTGATTCCATAATTTGATATTTCAGTGGGAAGAAGAAGCTGAGAGTGTTGTGATTACCTTCATTCCTTCCAAAGGTATATCCACTATTATTTTTTTTCCTGAATCCCTGCATCCCACTCCATGATTAGTGTCACATAATCACACACGGGAATAAGCCCTTTTGAAATTCTTGAAACTGTTAAATGATGGATTCGTGTGAAAGCATCAATCTTTAATGCTTGGGATGTGCCTTCTGTGTTTCTCTTCAATTCCAAATTCCTAAATTCCTATGCCTGCCCTTTAATAAGTGAAATCAAATAAATAGAATTTTTAATAAAAGAGCTAGGATGGGGTTCAAGGGAGAGGGACGAACCTGTTGTCGGAGTAGCTGGCCACCGGGATAGGTGGTGGACAGCAGCAGCGACAGAGACGTAGTAGCAGTGGCAGAACCGGCTGACGTCGAGGGCGTCGAAATGTTGACGGCGTCGCTCGTGGAAAGAGAGAGAGAGAGAGAGAGAAGAGTTGGGATTGTTTCTGTTTTGTAAATTGTAGACGATAACTGAGAGATAGGGGGCGTGAGTTAAGGTAAGGAGAGGAGTTTTGACAGTTTAGATATCAGAGGAGGGAGTATATAATTCTTTTTCATTCCATGATGGATAGGAAGTAGACGTGTTTAGTGTGGGAGTATACATGTGTGCCTAGTTTTTATTTTTGACATTTAATAATTCCTATTTCTTTTTTTTTTGCAAATATGTGGAGTTGAATATATTTTGTTTTTATGTTAACATGTTGGAAAGTGAGTAGTTACGTGTAGATGGATGGGAGTATAGTATTTAAAAAATCTGCTGTTCCTTTCCTTTTAAATATGGACGTGTACTGTTTGGAAGTATATTAAGCCACACAGTTTCTTTTTCATTCTTTAATTTTGTTAACCGGGTTGGTATAATTTATTGATTAATTGGGTTTATTTGTATTGGAATTAAAGTAAAGTTGAGAGAGAGACGTGGGCTGCTGGGAGCATGCTTGTTAGCTACTGCCTATTGCTTTATTTTTATGTTTGTTGAATTTAGCCAACCAGATTATTTTGGGCAGAACTAGTATGTTCAATAATTGAAATTTATTGATGTTTGGAATTTAATCACTTGGCCTATTTTTAGTAAAAACCGAGAGTTCAAGTATGTTGGCCATCATTGAGTTTTGTGCTTGATTGATAAGTTTGTTTTGTTATTTGTGAACGAGGAATAGATTTTTCACATGCACTTAGGATCATGCATTGTCTTTAATTAAATTATTTAGCAAAGCCTGATTTTTGCATATCATATTATTTCAAAAAGGGTGAAATTTTGCACGTTGTTGAGGTTGGGACAGGAAGTTTGTGGAGGAGCTAAGCTTTTGAGGTGGGCTTTCGTTTTAAATAAGGACTATGTCCTAAATACTATTTTTATGTGAAAGGAGGTGAAAATTGTTTGTCTTGCCATGTTTTGTGTTTGAATGAACCTATCTGAAGTGGCTATGCCATGTATGTTTAATCGAATTCGGGTCCCAGTAGGGCCGCAAACCCTGCTCGGACTAGTGTACACCCAGTAGATCGTGCGCTATCTCTTTGGAGTTGGCCGGTCTAGTGACTTGGTTCGTGGCCACGTTCCTTGTCATGTATGTTCAGATATGGTGATGGTGATGTGGATGGAAAATGGTTGCAACCGAAATTTATGTGAAAATGCTTTTAGTGACTTGGGTTCTTTTCATTTAAAACCCCCAAGATCACTCGGTATGGCTTGACAAACTGATTTTGGCATGTGTCCACTGAGTGCATCAAGTACTCAGCCCTGCATATTTGTTTTTCTTAATGTGCAGATTGAGCGACGACGGGCGTGGGGGATGTTGAGCAGAATTCATGGATTATTTATGTTTGGCTTAATATTGTTGGATATGTCGTGTCTTCATACTCGGCATTTTCCGTGTCTTGAACGCTTCCGCTAGGTGTCTTTTCCTTAAAATTGTTTTAGTATTGAGAACCTAACTCTTTTCAAAATTGTCTACTTTCTAGTCTTTATTTCTTAGAATTGGTACTTTGTTGAAATGATACTATGTTGTTTTCTAAGTTATTTCAATTATTTAAATATTTTGGTCAAAGATGTGTGTTTCCCCCTTTCTTCCCCGCTTCTTTAATCATCCCCTAGTCGCGATCAACCGTGTTTTCTATCCTTAGAAAATACGGGCGTGACAAAGTGGTATCAGAGCAACGTTCTTTCCGCTCTGGACCCAAGAGTCTTCTTTTTGTCGTGATCTAGATTAGTTTCCCTAGATCAAAATAAATTAATTTTAGAGGGTCAATGGCTCAACATCCGACCGTCGCGCTCAACCTGAAAAGAGGTAACGAAATTTTTTTGAAAGAGGAAGTTGAAAATGTTGGTATAGAAAAGGAAGAATTATTGTGTTGTGTGGAGAAAAGAATGAGTTATGAGTTTTGAAAGAGTTGCATGGTGTTTGATACTGGTTAAAAAAATGGAAAGGATTTTGAGGTGAATGTTTTCAGTGGTAATGACTAGTTGTTTTGGTGGAAATTTGGTTGAGGAAAATATTTTTGTTGAGGAAAATTGTTGAAAATTTCAGAAATCTTTGAACTTCAAATGAAAGCTTGCTAGTTTGTTTCTTTTGGGAAATTGAGATTTTGAAGTGAATGAGAAGTATGACGTTGTTTTGTCTTGAGATGTATAAAATATGCGTTTATGCATGATTAGCTATGTGGTATATGAATAACGTTTTAATTAATAGAGTACGGACAGTAAAGTATGAGGTATATTGCGAATTTGTTGATAGAATGGAAGTATAATGCTATGAACTTTGTATGCAAACATAGAATGCCCGAAATGTCTGTTAGATCGAACGATATCGAACTTAGTTGTAACAACCGCAATATCACTTTTCTGAGTGATAGGAAAAATGGAAATATGTGGTGCGAATTCGAACTTATTTGGATAATTACAAATTCACTATTGTCTTTCGGAACAATAAGAATAATGAGAATGCGAAGAGACATTACGTACGATAATGAGTTCAAGAGGAAAAGGTGTGCAAATTGAAGAGAAGTTCCGAACGAGAAAATATTCGATACAAGAGGAGATGTTAAATGATGTAATCCTACAACGGGGGGAAAATTGTACATGCGATCTAATAAGTTAAACCCAATCTTATGTCAAAAGTGGTGATGCGACGAAAACGGCTGTTCTTGCATGTTGAGAGCGGGAGTATAATTACAATGTTATTAAGAGAATGATTGTTATGTCAAAAGGCACAACTCTAACATTTCCTTGAGTCTAGTATTAATAATTCGAAAATTGATCAAACAGTCTTACTTGGATAGAAACTGATTTCAACTCGAAAAAACACCACAAAATGTCTTTCATCGGAAGGCTCCAAACTTAGTCAAGGAAACAAGAATAATATTTCTAGCTCGACACTTTCAAATCTCATCATTGACAATTGGTTTGAAACAAAGCAAGGACTAAGTTCCATTGAACTTAACTCGTGTATTAATGGAGAATTTAAATGGTTTTAGAGGGATCAAGTAAAACCCATAGAGCTTGAGAATTTACTTCTGACGAGAGTTCGAAAGAACATGAGGTAGGTCATGGAAACAGGATGAAACTGCAATAAATCTCAAATTCCATAGCAGACTGCCCGATCAAAATTTGCAAAAATTCCGGACAGCAATGAATGATATCGTTCAAACATGTCAAAGCCTAAAACAATGAGTCGCGGCAGAATTTAGAAACATAGACAAATGTCATGAAGTATCACTAACAATGGTTCAACGACATCATGTTATTGAAAAATGAAATCACATCAATGGATTCACGGGTTTGTTGAGGGCAACTCAAAGTGATTGGAACTTTTCAGAAAATTAACACGATCAAACCCGTTAACGAAGAAGAGAACATCATAGCCTCAACTTGGTGTTGCCGAAAGAAAAATCACTGTGCTAAAAAGAATTTCACTTCTGCAAGAATGAACTGGCGAAATGAAGAGGTGAACAAAAATTCCAAGAAGAATATTCCATCATTTGAAGAAAACAGGTCTGGAGATGTGATCATACTGAAGGTCATAACTGCAAACAACTTTAGGATCAAAGTTCAATGACGGAAGCTTATAAAATCAAAATATTGTCCTTATGATGAATCAAAGGAGACTACTCAATCAAGATATCCAAAGTCACCAAGGCAAACACCAACTTTCGAGACAAATGACTCATGACTCGATATAAGAAAAGAAATAATGAGTATTACATGCAAATTGTGAGTCCAACAAGGTCTTAGATAAACAAGGGTTCACTGTTAATCGAGAGGTTCTAAAAAATTTTCTAAGGATCCAAGTAAGTACTGTTGACTAAAAAGAATCGTTCATTCCAGCTACGAAGGTCGCACTCCCTCGTACATTTTTCCCGAGCCTGAACATGGCAACATCGTTCTATGATACCGTGGATTCCAAGTTGAGATTCATCGTATCATCGAAATTAATAACTATTTTTTAATGGTCGTATCTTCAAAGTCTTCTTCTTGCCATGTCACATAGTCATTTTCGATTGCCATTATACACGTGGTCTTAATGTGTCATAAACGTCGTCGTATTTGTGTCGCGTCGCCACTTTGGCATGTTATGCAAGACCTCATAGCTTTATTAGATCTTAGGTATGATCTCTCCATTGTAAGGATACGTCAAAGTTCGAAATATATATATTTTCGTTGGTTTTGTCACTCAGGAAAGTGATATTGCAGTTGTCAACTTACAACTAAGTTCTAGCACGTTCAGTCTGGCCTACTTCTTAGCCACTCTATAATTCCAAGCATAGCTTGATGTCTCGTACTTTAACGTATATTCGATCATTACCTAACTCAAGCTCCATATGGCTTCTACGTTTGCAACTGAGTTGAAAAGTTCCACATTTCACCTTCTTAGTGGTTCTAACTATACCTCGTACTTCATTGGTCATGAATTTTCACCACATCAAACGTCATCCATATATTCCACAATCAAACATGTTTATTCATATAAACCATTTTGTGTTTCATAGCATAACAAACATCGTACATCAATATATATGAATAGAAACACTCAGTCAATCAATCATTCATGGAATCGCATTTCATAAATCATGCATTTCATGCGCATCTATATCACAATCACAATCACAACTCGCAACTACACGCGTATCATGCTTTGCCTTTCATAGTATCATAGTCATGAAATTTCAACCACATAGGCACAAAATTTTTGTCGCTCATGGAAGCAACATGTATTTTATTCAAGTAAATTTTGCAGTTTCGTAGACGTAATAACAAATCTCAACATCAACCAATACAAGTTCACAATCGTACTTCAATATCCATCACATTCAACGCCATCATGCCTCACTGTTAAACAAAAGCAATTGAATTTTCTCATAGTGTCTCCCGGTTCATATCTTCACAACATTTTCCAAAAGCCATAGTATTTACATATTTCCCATAGGTGTTGTTTCATAGTATATCAAGTAATTACAATCACACTTCACATTTCACAATTCATGTAATTTCAATAATATAGAATTACATCTATCCAATTCATAAAAGTCCATTCACATCTTCGCCGATTTTCCTTATCGGGTGCGCAAAATAGCATTCATCATTTTTGGCATAGTCGCATTAAACAAATTTCATATCCATGTATATTCATCGTTTCATACTCCAAGCAAAAATTTGAAAAACGTCATATTAACTTCGATTTCCAATGTAATGTTTTCATTCTCACAAGAGTAGTATTCCCATCACAATTCCCAAAATTTCATAATCCAGATCAAAATTCATCAAGATACTTGTTACCTCATTCTTCGTGGTTGAGCGGGGACGAGTCGTGGTGTTGAGCCTTCGACGATTATCACTTAGTCAATTTACCCATGCTTAGACTTTTAACTCATTAAGACTCTTGGGTCCAGAGCGGAAAGAACTGAGGCTCTGATACCAACTGTAACATTCCGGTATTCTAGGGTATAATAAATACGACGATCGCTACCTAGGCGGACTTAAATGCAACAAGAACATAGGCTAGGGTTTCATTTAAAGGGATTTGTCCAAAGTAATTAATGAACTATTTAAGCAATAAGACAACGGCTTAATCAAGAGAAACCAATGATGAATAGATATCATAAATCATGCTCAAAAGCCAAGGGTATAATATAATCCAAAACGCATTATGTCTCAATATTCTAAACCAAAAGGAATAAATTCAAACTCAACAAACGATATTAAGTTTCATGTTTCAGCGGAAGCATCCAAGAGAAGGGTGAAGCCATGTATGAAGACACAAGTACACTCGAAGTTTCAAATGACCATATTATTCAACTAAAGTTTGCTCAACACCGCCAACCGCTCGTCGCCGCTCAACCTGCACATAGGGAAAACACATGCAGGGCTGAGTATTTTAAACATACCCAGTGGACTCATGCCAAAACATTTTAATAGACATGCCATCCTTACCATAATGATAAAAGAATATCATTGAGTATCACAAAATAATTTCATAGACTGGTCAGTCAAACAATTCCTTCCATTTTCTCAACAATCAACAAATCCATAGTGCGACGAAAGTGTGGCCACACCATTCGCCCACGAGACCGGCCGACTAGCAAGGACGGCTCCCGATCCCAACTGTGTACACTAGCCTGATAGGGTTTGCGGCCCTACTCAGACCCGAATTCGTTTATATAGCCCTATAGCCTAATGGAGCGGACTCACAAACTAGGCATCAGACACACAACATAATCAAAATAATCACAGGCATGACATAACATTTTAATCCACCCTTATAACACCATAATCAATATTTTGGAAATAAGAGAGTTTAGTAAATAAAGTCCACCTCGACTCCTTAGATCCCAAGTACGCTCTTCCTCTTGCTATCACGCCGAGAGTGCGAATTATCACCTTTAATTTATGCGTATTAAAAATAAGTCTCAATCACTGATTCAAAAATCATGCATGTTCCCAACGTTTCCCTTTTTCCATCAATTCGTTTTAATATCACCATTCAAAATCAAGGCAAGATTATCATATCACTTTTTATTCGCACTACAAATCCAAATCTATCATCACAACATGTCACGGATGAGTGTTTTACCACACACATCACACGCACACACGCATACCGATGCACACACACACGCACATCACTTCATATTCATCAATTGTTTCCCCTTTCACTCAATCTATATGCATGAGGGTTCAAGAAGACCGATTTATCGGTTAGATGAGAAAAGATTAATATAAAAAATACCTTTTCTCGATAGAACAAACGGTAGAAACAAAGTAGAATCTTAATTCTTCAATACTTCTTAAGGCTTCAACTTGAATTCTCTCAAAAGATGAAGAAATCTTGGAGAAAAGTAGAAGAAAATTTGGGAGAGAGTGGGAGAGAGGGGAGGCGTGTGATTAGAGAGAGAGAGACGTGTGATTAGTGGCTAGGGTTAGGTTTTTCTCCCATGTATTTATAGAGTGCAAAATAAAATCTTTAATTAAGTAAATCAAGATTTGAGAAGATATGGTGGTGGAAAGTGGCGTGAATTATGGGGAGAAATAAGGGGAAATTCGAAATCTAGGCTATTTAATTAGCGTATGATTTTATTTGGTATTTCACGGAGTAGAATAAAATATCACGGAGCATAGTAAAATAATAATTCTCCCAATAAAAATATGGAGTAGGCGTGAATTTGGCTCCTTCCATAAATTAAATTCCTAATTTAAATAGGATATGACAAGATTTTCTTAGATATGGTAAGATATGCTAAGATATTTGAATTTATTCATGAAAGAGAATAAATAAGGGATCAAATAATATAATAAAATATCCCTTCTCCCATAAATAGGAGATTTTAAAAAATCTCCATGTAATAAGGTGGGTTTCGAAAATCCATAGAGGAATTAGATAATAATTGGACTTTTGATTTAATTAGGATAATTATCCCAAGCAAATAATTAAATCCAATAAAATAGGATTTCTTCTCCAATAATAATAAGGGTCGAAAATTCCAATAATGTGTGTAGGATATTTATGAAAGTCCTATTTAGTCTCACTCATCTCTTGGGAAAATAATTCGTCACAATATATTTCACCCCGCATCAAAATATTCACACAATCATTTCACAAAATCCATCATTTTTAATTCCTCCTCATATTCACCACACATTGACCTTTCAACGGTCACGTCATATTTTCCACATCTTTGACTATTCAACCGACACGTCATATACTCAACATATTTGACTATTCAATCAATCTCAACTCCAAATCGAAATTAGGTCACAAAGAAATCATGCACTTAAATCACTCATCAATTAATTCACATAGTCCATAGCATTAAAAGCATTTAATGCAAAAATTTTATGTCTCGAAAATTAGGGTTCGAAAAAGTGGGGTGTTACAATTGTAGTATTAGATAATAAGAGATTTAATTTGCTTAAATCTGATAAACTTTTGGCAATTTTTATCAAAGGGTTTTTGTCCATAAAAACTATAAACTTTTCCCGAATTCCGGTTTTGTCCACCAACTTTAAAATTTGTTTTTAAAACCACGAACTTTCGATGCGTTTGCTATTTACCAACCCGACCTGAATACCAAATCTCCGGTGCAAAATTATCCAATGTGGACAATCGGAAATATGACTGTGTAATGGTGTTATTTTCTGAATTAAAACTTAAAATTAAATAAATAATCTTCAAAAGAATTTATAGAGATGCAATTTGGAATTTCGAGATCCTCAATCCGCAAATTTTGAAAAATAATCTTCAACCAATTTCTGCAAATTGTCGAGCAAATCTGCACTCTCGAGCTTCTCAATCTGCAATTCTCGAGCTCCTTCTTCACTGAGAGTTCCTCAATCTGCAAATTTCGACTATTAGAAATGGGCCACTCACTCCTTAAAAGGCCTCATAAGGGGGAGGGTTATCCAAACTTATATAGAGAAGTTAGGATCATCACCAAGCCGATGTGGGACAAGGATTCGGAGAATTTAACACGCCCCCTCACGTGTGGACCGGAATGACAAGATTTTCTTAGATATTGTAAGATATGCTAAGATATTTGAATTTATTCATGGAAGAGAATAAATAAGGGATCAAATAATATAATCAAATATCCCTTCTCCCATAAATAGGAGATTTTCAAAAATCTCCATGTAATAAGGCGGGTTTCGAAAATCCATAGAGGAATTAGAGAATAATTGGACTTTTGATTTAATTTGGATAATTATCCCAAGCAAATAATTAAATCCAATAAAATAGGATTTCTTCTCCAATAATAATAAGGGTCGAAAATTCCAATAATGTGTGTAGGATATTTATGAAAGTCCTATTTATGAAAGTCCTATTTGCCCCATAAAACCAGTAGCATGTTGGGCCGCCTTGAACCGCTGATACCGGCCGGTCGAACCATTCTAGCCGGCAACCGGAAATTGGTTTTCTTGTTTTTTCAAAATTTTTGTAAAATATGAGGTTTTGGTGGGAGTCAAACTCATGATCTCTTGGAGAAGAGACCAAGACCATTACCACTCCACTGGTTCATCCGGTTGGACCAGTTGAACCGTGAACCAGTAGCTTCGCCGGTTCACTCACTGATCCAATTTTTAAAACATTGACTAAAACTCGTGCCAAACCCAAAGTTCATACTATATGGGGATGGAGGGAGTACTTATTTTAGTCAAATTTTGTCATTTATGTGTCATTATCTCATAAGTCAAATTTTGTCATTTATAGGTCATTAACACAGTTATTTGGATTATTGGATACACGTAGGAGAAAATGTTCCCTAGAGATATTATTTGGGGTATATATTTGTCATTGGGTCATTATTACAGGGGTATATTCGTCATGATATTTTCTATCAAAAGATTTGAATTAGGTTAACATATTTCGGTGCTGGAAAATAGAGAATTGATTTACACGCATAGTAACATGAGATCATATCAAAACACGGGAAACAAAATCATGCAACAAGTAAATTAATTGATAATTGTCGCGCTAACACTTCTTCATTGCTATCATCATTTCTGTTGCTAGTCATTGGTGCTGGTGTTGGTGCATCTTCGAAATAGGATTTTAATTGAACCAATGAAATTCGAGCTCTTGATAAAAAATTTGATCATCAATAAATTGATTATGAACGCTTTTCTATATTTTCATTTTTATCTAATCAAGTGTAATTTTGTAGTTATATAAATATAAGGGGAATTCATTCCCCTAATTTGCCTGGAAAAAGATAGGGTGATTTTTCTAAATTTCACCAAAGTCTAGTCTGATTAATGATTGGTTTTAGGGGTTATAATCAGTTAGCGATAAATCACATTACAAGTATCCATAGATAATAATTTATTTATTCATAATATATAATATAGTGAACATTGTAGTACATATTACAAACTTGGTTTTGAAATATAGTTGCTATTTTCTATAGCTAGAGCTGCCATACATAGGCAAAATCTAGCCAACTATTTTTCTTAAACAAGATTGTATAGAGCCAAACACATACATGCAATTTCAATTGCTAGTATTTTATTTATCATAAGGTGGTATAGAAGTAGCTTATTTAGGTGATGATGGAAGTATAATAAAGGAGTGAGTAATGTTTATATGTATAAGTGAAACGTTTATTGGTGGTGTGGTCACACTTTTTCCTAATTTATTAGGCACGACAGACTAGTGGAAGGAATTGTGGAGCCAAGTCTCGAAGTATTATGCAAACCGGAGAGTCGGGCAGAAGCAACTGAGTCAGAGGTGGTGGTGGAGAGGGTGGAGGTGGAGGTGGAGGTGGTGGAGAAGGTGGTGGTGGAGAGGGAGGAGGAGGAGATGGAGGCGGTGGAGGTGATCGTAGCGGTGGTGGTAGAGATCGACGAAAGATGTTTAAGCCCGGGACCGGTACGCATACCGTGGCGGAAGTGGTGGAGATGAAGATGGAAGTGAGAGCCAAAACAAGTAACAACTTGAGCTCCATATTCATGAGCTCTATATATGTTACTAATATTTAGATGTGTTTTGGTTGAAAATTGTTGTGAAATGTGATAGGCATCCATATTTGTGACTATGTCAACTATTGGAATATAATAATAATATATGCATTCAATTATTTGTATAATAGTTGCTGCAAGTCATATACTACTATATCTTATCAATTATTAAGTTAGGCCATTTCAAATTATTTAGGGTTTTTTTCCATTACATATTAGTTACTATAGTTTACACTAGCCTGAATAGGGACTCACTCCCTAGACAAACCCGAATTCGATTAACCTCATAACTTCTAGTAAAGACTCACTCCCCACTAGGGGGATCAGATAGGCACATTCATAAAAACCACATTTGAATTTAAGCACATAAAAATTTAAAGTAGCCTACACAAAATGTAGGATAGAAAGCCCACAGTAAAACTTTAGTTCGAAAGCCCACCTCTTTTGTGAAAACCTTAATTTGTGTTCCATTCCGGTCTCGAAACGCGTGTGTGAATGCGCCCAAAGAAATCTGCATTTTAACTATTTATGTCCTCGCCCCAGCCTCATTAATTAAAACCAAACCAACTCAAACTTAAACTAAAATACCTTGATCAATCCATTGGTCAAAACAAGCCCACTAATAATGAAGCAACTCTTCTTTTCTTTCAAGAACACGGTCAAATCGGAAGACTCAAATCGGAAGACCTCCACGGCCTCTTCTCAAGAAAAATCGGCGACGGATTTGCTCCGACCAATGGTTTCTGCGTTCGTACGCCAGTATACATACTTGCGGGCCGCGATTATTTTCTCAGGCTGGCTTGAAAATTTCATGTGTATCAAATAGTATAAGACTTTGACCAGATAAAAGAGTTTTTCTGGGCTATTCTATAGTATCAAACAGTTAATGTTTAATAATGATAACTCGAATTTGCATGGTTTTATTAGTAAGAAATTAATCTGGTGAATAGGCTTCTCAAGCGAGATTTGGCTCAAACAAAATGTATTAGGATTCTTTTGATTGGTAAATTGCTAGGCCCAAGATTTGTATTTTAATTTTTCTTGATCGACACTAAACATCCATAAAACTCATCTCGTTTCTTCGATTACAATTGCATCTCTCGCGTTGGCCGCATAGTCAAGTAAATAATTTGAGCTCTTGATTAATAACTCTATTAATTGATGAAAAGACCAAAGGAAAAAAAAATCTTTCAAATTTTTTATGTCCTTTCGAGAGCAACTGAAAGATAGAAAAAATCGAGATGTTGCACATACATACTTATTTTAGTCAAAATTTTCCATTTATGAGAATTACAAGTTTATCACATTAGTCTATTTTTGTCATTTATGGGTCATTATCACAGTTATTTGGACTTTCATAAACTAATTTATAATTGTCGTGCTAACTCTGCAAACATGCCATAATCCGCACAAGCAAACACATGACTAGCCCCTTTCTCTGTACTGTTCGTTGCTATCATCAAACAACGGAAACGCTTCTGTTGTTGTCGTTCGTGCTGGTGCTTCTTCGATGGATTTTGATTGAACCAATGAAATTCGAGATCATTATAAATAATTTGATCATCAATACATTTATTATCATTCCAAATGTTGACAATGCCACATTATTACATAAACTTTCTTACAGTACAAAGTAGTACTATTAAAGAAGTTAAATGATTATGGAGCACTCTATGAAAATGCTTTTCTATATCTTCATTAATTTATTACGAATTCGAAGTGTAGTTTTTAAGTTGTATAAATATAAGAGGAATTCATTCCTTTAATTTGCCTGGAAAAAGTTCGGGTGATTTTCCTCGTTCAGAAGCCGCCCGGAACTACCGAACAGCTGCTGCTGCTCCGAGTCTAGCCAGCGCCGCTCTACCCCAAGCGGTCCCAATCAGCCCCTGTGCAGCCCCGAAAAGCCCGGTGTCGTGTCGAGGTTGTTTTCATCGCCGCTGCTAGTGAGAACCGATTTGGGAAGATTGAGTTTTACTATTGGAGTTCTTGATGAATTTGTTTGAAGGCTACCGACTCCATCTATTGGTTTCTCTTTGGATTTTGAATGAAAGAAAGTGAAGATAGGGATGGAGGCGTGTATATATATAAATAGGTAATCTATCTGATAGATTTGGTTGATTTGTTCCTAACTTTCAGCGTTGCAGATCATGGGGAAATCTGGCAGTTTTCATTCTATAAAATATGATTAGGTTTTTAAAAAAATCATGGGCTCAGGAATAAAGAATAAAAATATACTTTGGGCTTAAAATAAGCAGTTTCAATTGAGCTAGTAAAAGAATAATTAACATTGTAAAATCCTCCTCTCGACAAAAGAAACAAGGGTGAAAATTTTTCAGATGCACAAACGACGTCTTTCGAGGACAAATAAAAGGTGGAAAAAGTCGGGGTGTTGCAGCACGGCTAGGGTTTTTGAGAGGAACAAAATCATTAACAACACTTGCATGTATAGAAAAAGAAATACAATAAGATTTATGATTTCTTCGTTGATTTCTAATTATAAAATACTCCGCACATATTTATACTATGTGGGATAAAAAAATATCAAAAATATCATATCCTAATATAAGTAAATCAAATTTACTCCGTAATCTTAACAACTAACTAAATAAACCAAAAAGATAACCTCAAACAGCAGTAGTATCAATTTGCTTGTGAATTATAAATTTATTACTTGTGAATTATAAATTTGAAATACTGTAGTAGCCCAAATTTTCTAGCTAACTTAAAGAAGAATTCTCAAACGAACCATCTCCATGCATTAATTATGATCATTTTCTTGTAATTCTCATAATTCAAATTCCACTGCTTCATTTTCTAGGAACTTGATAACTTGGCAAACTCAGGAGAAGAAAATGATATATCAAGTGTTGAAACAGATTTTACATATGTATAAATATATATGCCAATTTTGCATGTAAAACTATCGAAAATTTGGACTGCTACAATATTTCAAATCATCGTATAAATATACTTATTTTAGTCAAATTTTGTCATTTATGAGTCATTATCTCATAAGTCAAATTTGCCATTTATGGGTCATTAACACAGTTATTTGGATTATTGGATACACGTAGTAGAAAATGTTCCCTAGAGATATTATTTGGGGTATATATATGTCATTAGGTCATTATTACGAGGGTATATTTGTCATGATATTAAAGATTTGAATTAGGTTAACATATTTCTGTGCTGGAAAATAGAGAGATGATTTACATGCATAGTAACATGAGATCATATGAGGAAACAATTCAAACAAATCATGCAACAAGTAAATTACTTAATTGATAAATTAATTGTCACGTTAACACTTCTTCATTGCTATCATCAACAACGGAAATATTTCTGTTGCTGTCGCTGGTGCTGGTGCTTCTTCGAATTAGGATTTTGATTGAACCAATGAAATTGAGCTCTTGATAAATAATTTGATCATCAATAAATTTATTATCCATCCAAATGTTGACAAAGCCACATTATTACACAAGCTTTAATTTCATGCAGTACAAAACATTTAAAAAATTAATTGATTATGAATGCTTTTCTATATCTTTATTTTTATCTTATTAAGTGTAATTTTGTAGTTATATAATATAAGAGGAATTCATTCCCTTAATATGCCTGGAAAAAGTTAGTGTGATTTTCTAAATAACTTCACCAAGTCTAGTCATTACAGTGGATTAACTAATTCAATGGGATAATTAGTTAGAGATAAATCACATTGTCTACAAGACTACAAGTATCCATCGATAGTAATTTATTTATTTATAATATATAACATAGAGAACATAGTACATATTACAATCTTACAAACTTGGTCTTGAAATATAGTTGCTAATTTTCAATAGCTAGAGCTGCCGTATATAGGCAAAATCTAGCCAACTATTTTGCTTAAACAAGATTGTATAGAGCCAAACACATACATGCTATTTTAATTGCTTATTTTATTTATTCATAAGGTGGTATTTATTTAGGTGATGATGGAAGTATAATAAAGGAGTGAGGGATGTATATATGTTTAAGTGAACATTTATTGGTGGTGTGGTCACACTTTCTCGTAATTTATCAGGCTGGTAGACAGATTTGTGAAAGGAGTTGTGGAGCAAGTGCTTGAATAAGTACGCAAACAGGAGAGTTGGCCGGAAGCAGCTGAGGTGGAGGCGGTGGAGGTGGAGATGGAGGTGGTGGAGAGGGTGGAGGTGGGGGTGGTGGAGAAGGAGGAGGGGGCGATGGCGGTGGTGGAGATGGACAAAAGACGTTGAAGGGTCGTACCGGGATGCATACGGTGGCGGAAGTGGTGGAGATGAAGATGGAAGTGAGAGCCAACACAAGTAACAACTTATTGAGCCCCATATTGTTGAGCTCTATGTTACTAATATTGAGATGTGTTTGGTTGGAAATTGTTGTGAAATGTGATCATATTTATAGGCAATTGATCCATATTTGTGACTATTCAATTTGAATAATAGTAGCTACAAGTCATATATGCTAATCAATTATCCAAGTTAGGTCATTTCTTCCATTTCATATTACTCCATCCGTCCATGAAATATTGTCCAAGTTTTACAAGGCATGGATTTTAAGAAATGTGAATTAAAGTGAGTTGAAAAAGTTAGTGGAATGAGTGTCCCACATTTATGTATTAGTTTTATAAAAGTTAGTGAAAGGTGGAGACCATTTACTAAAAATATAAAAAAAAAACAGAGTGAACAATTTTTCACAGACAGACAAAAATAGTTAAATTGGACAACATTTCACGGATAGAAGGAGTGGTTTACAGTTTACTTCCATTTCATAGTAATATACTTCATGTTAGGCAGGAGTAGACTAAAAAAATGTAGTACTCCGTATCTAGTGAATTATGTATTTTTAATTGTTTATGCTTTACCGATATTGTTATTTATATTTAGATGTTATACTCTCTTCCATTAGAATATTTACCTCCTAAAAAGATTTCAATAATAATTTTTAAACAGTAAATGTAAACGTTTTATACTACTAGTATTCTCTCTGTACATCATTTACTTTTTCCCACTTTAGGTTATACGGATCTCATATTCCATATTCCACTGACATTTTATACTCATAAATCACAATGCATTATATATAAGTATTAAAAATGAGTCTCACATTTTACTTGCTTTCTTCATTTACGTTCTCATGCAAAATCATACAATATCTTAACATATGTGCCAAGTCAAAATGACTCTTTAAATGATGATCGGAAGGAGTAACATTTATCACTTACGTAGATTCTATTATTGCTCAATTTAAAATGCGGGAGTTGACATTAATTAGTTATTAATTAATATGCATAATGCACTAATGAAAGTGGTTACGTGCAATTCGTTAGAATGAGAACTTTGCAAATTGAAAATAATATCAGTTTGCGGATATTAAAATATCATATGACATTATAAAATATACTAATTCATGATATGGAGCCAGAAACTAATATTCATGAATCAGTGACCTTATAATGGGTAAGGAATTGATATATTTTGTTATGACAAACTGATATTAATGTATCTCCGAATTAATATGGTTCTGGTCCTAAGTTTAAGAATAATTCTCAAATGAACCATCTCCATGCATTAATTAATATAAATATTTTCCTGTAATTCTCATAATTTGAATCCACTTGTAACTTGTTCGTTTTATAAATTGTTCTCTGAGATACATCAATATATCATATAATGTTGACTCAAGAAAATAATCTAAAATATGTTTATGCTTCAAAACTTAGTTATATAATATGGATTAATACTAAAATAAGACAATTATAACTGGAGAACTACCCACAAAACTTAATTACCACACTTTAACAATATGAGAAAATTGAAGAATGAGAAAATGCCACAAAAGAAGAGGCTGTAAAATCAAAATACTGGAGAGATGCAATGGGGAAAAAAAAAGTAAAAAGTCTTGGTATATACGATTAATACTAGTAGCATTTAAAACTAGAATATTTGTGAATCAACGTAAAGTAGATTCTATTATTGCTCAACTTAAAATGCCGAGTTGACATATATCATTTTATTAATAAACATTAATTAACATACATAATGCACTAATGGGAGTGGTTAATAATACTATCAGTTTGCTTATAAAATAATATTAGATGACATTATAAAACAAATTTTATATTGAGTATGAAGTGATATTTCTGAATCAGTAAATTGATATCGAGTCAGATATATATATATTTTGTGATGCTAAATGATATTAATGTATCTATCAACTGATATAGTTCTATTTTATAACTTTAAGAAGAAAATGATTATACTATCTTTAGAGTTGAAACTGACTTATACGTACATATGAATATGACAATTTTGCATGTAAAATTACCGAAAATTTGGACTGGACTGTCAGCACATATAAAAGCTGATTTTATTTTAATTAGTTTTGTAGATTCTGGATATTATTTACTCCCTCTGTTCCATAGTAATAGAGTCATTTTTGTTATTTTGGTACGTTCCATAGGAATAGAGTCATTTCCCTTTTTTAGTAAAAGTCAACACATTTTTCACACCTACTTTACTCTCTCTTACTTTTTTCTCTCTTCATCTCTCTACCTTTTTTTATTTTCCACTTTATTCTCTCTTTACTTAACTCACCTAACACAATTTTTCTTAATATCCGTGCCGAAAAGAAACGCCTTCATTACTATGGAACGGATGTAGTACTACTTACTCTGTCCACGAAATAATGTTCACATTTGTCAATTTGTTCCGTCCACAAAATAATGTCCACATTTACTTTTTTCATTTTTGATAAATGGATTTCATTTTCCACTTAATTCATTACACTCACATTTTATTATACAATTAATATATAAAAATGGGGCACTAAACTGTTTCTACTCACTTTTCTTTCATATTTCTTAAAATTTGCAACCATTCAAAGTGAGACTTAAATTGTGAAATGAGTGAGTACTAAATTATTGCTCTGGTTAAAATGCCGTTGACATATAGCATTTGATTAATAAACTTTTAATTAATATGCATAATGCACCAATTATTATCATTTTCTTGTAATTTTCATATACAAACTCCATACAAATTCATTTTCTGAATTGTTGTGTGAGATGCATCAAAATATCGTAAAATAATTGTAACATGTTGACTAAAGAAAATAATCTAAAATTTGTTAAAGCTTCAAAATACGTAGATTATGGAGTATTGTAAATTAGTACTAAAATAAGTTTCATCTCAATTTATTATCAGATGAAAGAGTATGAGAAAATTGAAGAAGAAGAGATCCCACAGATTATAAAAGTAGAGGTAAAATCAAAATACTGGAGAGAGGCCATGGAAGAAGATATGGAAGTCTTGGTCGATACCGTAAATGGGATAAATGTCAATTATCGGTAGTATTGAGAATCTGTGGGTTTTTACTATCAAGCGAAGACCGGATGAATCTATCGATTAATACAAAGAGTGGACGACGCATGCGGAGACATTTGTCACATATGTGGCGAAAATTAATACGGTTCAAGTTCTTCTTTCAGGTTGTAATTGGATTCAAAAGTTTTTAAGACAAGACTACAAATTACGGAACAAGTAAATTTTCAACTGTCGTGTTAGGTCTGCAATCGTGCCATAATCCGCTAGGACAGATGCATGCTCATACTACTTTTTGTCTTGTTCATCAGACTACATATTCCTTTTTTTCTTCTTCATTGCTATCATCAACAACCGTCTCCATTGTTCGTGCTAGTGCAGGTGTTGGTGCTTCGTCGATGAATTTTAATCGAACCAATAAAATTTTAGAGTTCTTGATAGATAATTTGATCATCAATACATTTATTATCCACCCAAATGTTGTCAAAGCAACATTGCTGCAAAAACTTTTTTAGAGTACAAAGTATAAAAAAATAATTGATTATCGAGTACTGCATCAAAATGATGTTGTTGTCGCTGGTGCTGGTGCTTTTTCGAATTAGGATTTTGATAGAACCAATGACATTCGAGCTCTTGATAAATAATTTGATCATCAATAAATTTATTATCCAATAATTAGTTAGAGAAAAATCACATTGTCTACAAGACTACAAGTATCCATCGATAGTAATTTATTTATTTATAGTATATAACATAGAGAACATAGTACATATTACAAACTTGGTCTTGAAATGTAGTTGCTAATTTTATAGCTAGAGTTGCCATGTATAGGCAAAATCTAGCCAACTATTTTTCTTAAACAAGATTGTATGATAGAGCCAAACACATACATGCAATATTAATTGCTAGTATTTTATTTATTCATAAGGTGGTATTTATTTAGGTGATATTGATGGAAGTATGATAAAGGAGTGAGGGATGTATGTATGTACAAGTGAACATTTATTGGTGGTGTGGTCACACTTTCTCGTAATTTATCAGGCTGGTAGACAGAATTGTGGAGCAAGTTGTGGAGCGAATTGTCGAAGAACTATGCAAACAGGAGAGTTGGCCGGAAGCAGCTGAGACGGAGGTGGTGGAGGCGGAGATGGAGGTGGAGGGGGTGATGGTGGTGGAGGTGGAGGCGAGGGAGGTGGGGGTGGTGGAGAAGGAGGAGGGGGCGATGGCGGTGGTGGAGAGGGTGGGGGTGGAGATGAAAGTAGAGGGGGAGATGGTGGTGGTGGAGATGGACAAAAGACGTTGAAGGGTCGTACCGGAATGCACACGGTGGCGGAAGTGGTGGAGATGAAGATGGAAGTGAGAGCCAACACAAGTAACAACTTATTGAGCCCCATATTGTTGAGCTCTATGCTTCTTATATTTAGATGTGTTTTGGTTGAAAATTGTTGTGAGATGTTATCATATATATAGGCATCCATATTTGTTACTGTGCCAACTTGCCAAGGTTACTAACTTACTATATATGTTAATTATGGAATGCATTCAATTTGAATAATTGTTGCTACAAGACATATATAGCTAATCAATTATGCATTTCTTCCATTTCATAATAGTTTACAGTTTACTTCCATTGCATGATAGTTTACTTCATGTTAGGCAGGATTAGCTAAAAAATGGAGTACTCATTTTTTTGTGAATTATATGTTTAGATGTTATACTCTCTTCCATTTAAATATGTTCCTCCTAAAAAGATTTCAAATCAAAATTTAAAACAGTAAATGCAATCGTTTTATACTAGTATTCTCTTCGCGTACATATTTAAAGAGTCATTTTGTCATTCTGGATTGTCCACGGTTTAAAGAACCAGTTACTTTTTTCGAGTTTTTGTATGCAAATTCCACATCCCACTAACTTTTTACTCCCACCATTCATTTTAAAACTAATAGTACTAAAAATAAGTCTCACATTGCACTTACTTTCTACTTTACTTTTCTTCATAAAGTCATACAATTTTTTAAACCCGTGGCGAGTCAAAATGACTCTTTAGATGATGGAC
>NC_062965.1:16970449-17040850 GCF_023119035.1 Salvia hispanica | reverse complement strand
TTAGAGTTTTCTAATTTTTCCCCAAATTGAAAAATCAAAACTGATGTGGCAGTTGTAATTTTGATTAAATAATTTAAATAAATAAAATATTTAAAAATAAAATTCCATGTCATCATCTTCATCACCTACTTCTCTCATTTCTCTTCCTCCAAGTCATAGAACCAATATGTCATCCCACGACATCTCTCGCTCGAGCAATTGCAGTCATCAAATGTGTCATTGCTCTTAAACTTGCACTTGTAGTCACACATCAAATTACAGTCGTCCATTGTTTTGTTTCGGGATTTCATAGACAATTTTAAAAATGAAAACTTTCAAGCAAACCTCCATCTTCTAAAGTGAAAGTGTTAGGAAAGAAATCATGGAATTAAGGTGATTGATTCTAAATTGATTGTATACCATAACTAGAATAGAATCTCCAATGATCTAGTTTACCATATGTAAATTACCTCATGCCTATAAAGGCTGTTCATATTGAATCAAGCAATAAGAATACACTTTTCCGATCCCTAATTATTTCTTCATGGTATCAGAGTGGATAACCGATTGTGGGTTAATTTAACTGATCCAACAATATATCTGGGCTGAAACCGAAAAAATGACTGATCCAGCAGTATATCTGGACTTAAAATTTGGGCCAAGTGGTCCAATTGACTGAAAAAAAATTGGGCCAAGTGGTCCAATCGATTAAAAAAAGTCCAACCCCTCCAAGGTTCACCTTGAAGGGTTTGAGGGAGGGTGTTGACAATTGAAACTAAAAAAAGTAACTTATAACTGTCTCACATCGGTGTCAAAAGAAAACTGAAACTCTTATATAAGTCTCATGAGCCCTCTTCCTAGCACCAATTGATTTTAGGATGGAACCCATTTATATCATGGTATCATATAGAGACAAAAATAAATACTAGTAATAATTAGAAATTTAATACTCGTCAGTTAGGACTCCATACCAATTCATAACAGCTAATCAAAAATTAGATTCGAGAAAAAACTAGAAGCTAATGGAAACAGATTTCAATATAAAAGGTGAAAGTTTTGCTAAATTTGATTTGCCCAATCTTAACCCATTCGGTCTGCTAAAATATGGAAGAGAAAGTTCACTGGAGCCATTAAGAAATAGAAGAGAAATCAAAACACGAAGTGAAAGAAAAAGGGGACAGAGGTGGAGTAATGAAGATGATTATATGGATTTTATTTTTATTTTTTTAGTTATTCAAATGAAAATTACAACCGCCACATAAGCTTTAATTTGCGACATGAGCTTTGATTTTTCAATTTAGGGAAAAACTAGAAAACTCTAAGAGCATCCGCAGCGGTGCTCTTAGCACCGTCCGTCCGTCCGTGCCGCTGAGCATCCGTCGTCCGTCCGCCGCTGCAGCTCGTCCGTCCGTGCCACCGGCACGGACGTGCTCTTAGCTAAGAGCACATCCGCGCCGCTGAGCACCCATACGTGGCAACGTCTGATTGGCCAACGGCTAATTCGATTTTTTATTTTTATTTTTTTTATATTTGAAATTTATTTAAAAAAATGTTTTAAAATAAAAAAAAATATTTTTCCACTTCCCAAAAAATTATATTCGTTTTCTACCCACTTTTAATTTATTTTTTAATTTTTTTCACCAAAATTCACATTTTCATCTATAAATACCTCCACTTCAACACAAAAAAAATCACATTCTCTCATCTTTTTTCTCATATTCTCATCTTTGTAGGATTTTAATTATGTATTTTTTTTATTTTCTAAGATTTTAATTATGTAATTTTTATTTTTTAGGATTTTAATTATGTAATTTTTATTTTTGAATATATTTTTATAATGTAGAAATGTTTTTAATAATTGGATTATTTAAATTGAATAATGGAATGGTGGGACCTTTGATCTTGTCCTTAGCTAAGAACACGGACGTGGGTGTTGTGCTCTTAGCTAAAGACAAGGAGTAAAAGTGGGTCCGGGCCCACTTCCGTGCTCTTAGCTAAGAGCACGGATGGGGATGCTCTAAAGTTCATGCATTTATATTCAAAAAATAAAATTTCAGTGAAAAATCAAAAAATTGTGAAAGTTCGTGTATTTACATGCAAATAACCCTTTATATTATTATGGGTAATGATTTTGAAGGATTTACTTGTAATTTTACATTGTCTTTTTTTTAATTAATTTTGAAATTTATATTATATTGCTGTTATTTTAAAATCTGAAAAATTAAATCTAATCTATTTTACACCAAATTCGCTTTGTCGTCCGTCCTATAAATATGTAAATAATTTAAGTATTTTATTATTTAAGATTTCAATAAGTTGATTGTATGAATAATCAACATAGTTTGCATGAAATATTTAAGAATTCAATTATGAGTATTATATTATATAAATATTAATATTGAAGTATTATTATAGTTTCCATTCTAAAACTCAGAAAAATAATGATTAATTTGATTTCATAATTCTAGAAACTAGTTGTTAATTGATTTATCTCAATTCAAATATTACCCTAGATATGAAATATTATTATAGAAAACATGGGAATTGTAAAATTGGATATATAAAATAATGTTTTTGAAAGTAAAAGTAGAACTAAAACTAAAGGCATTATGTCAAAAATTATATTCTTTTATTAATATAAATTTATCGAATGTGATGCCGAATTTCCCTTTTCTCATTAAATACTAGTGTTATAAAATATTTTTAAAAATATTAATCGTAACATTTCCTTTCTATATAACTAGGATTTTGTTATGTCATTGTTATGCATTGAGAAATAAAATTCCATCTCTCTCTCTGGCTTTTGAAGATAGGAAGTTGTTCATCTTTTTTTCTTTAATTTAATTACCTTCTCTGTAATATATTGGTAGATCGAACGTGCATATTCGTAATCATGGAGATAAATCAAAAGCAAACAACTACGGAATATGTGAATTCCTCACCTAATCGTAAGTTCTTACTTTCAAATGAAAATTTCAAGCTAGACACGTTTAAAATTTAATGCTAATTCATTTCATTTTTTGTTTATTTTGGGTGACAAGGCGTAAGGCCAATTTATTTGAATTTAAAATTTTTTAGGACATTGGCCGCGTATTTATTTGAATTTAAAATTTTTTAGGACATTGGCCGCGTATAGTAGTGTGATCCGTTGCTAACTTTTCTTAAATTGCTAACTTGTTAACTAATAAACGTAGTATATTTAAAATGTCAATACGAAGATACTGAAGTGTCAACATATAAACTTAAGTTGCTATATTAATACATTGTGTGGACATTAATATTTAAATGTCAACATAGTTTATTAAAAATGTCAACACAAATATGTGTTGACGTTTTTAATACATTACGTTGATAAATTAACAAGTTAACAATTTAAGAAAAAATAGCATTATAATGCACCCCTTAGCCACATAAGTACTAAAAATTTACTCCACTTATTATTTATAAAGAAAAAATGGTTGAAATATTGTTAGTAAATATCAAAGTACACTTTATTAGAAAAAGGAACTTACTAAAGTTGGAAGTGGTGGACGAACCTAATAAAAATTCCAAGGTATTGGTTGTGGACGGAATGATATATATACACTCCGTATTATTTAGAAATTCATTAAAATGTTAAAAAATAGTGAAATCCAAACCTTACACATAATTCAAATTCGAAATTCCATCAAAGTTTTTTAATTCGAGCAATTTAATTAACAAATCATTTTCGAATATTCGTGTAGGCCGAAGAACATTAAGTAAGATCGCGGAGCTAAACAATGCTGCACTGAAGGAAGACTATGTTACTGCACAAGAGCTATATAATGAAACCCCAAACTTGATCAGAACTCCCATAACAGGAGGTGAAGTCGCACTTCACATAGCCGCAGTCGAAGGCCATGAAACCTTCGTCTCAAAGTCATTGGAAATCATGGAAAAAGATGACGTGGCAGCTCAGAACGTGATAGGTGCACTGCACTATGCTTCGCTGCAACTGTTGGCCACATCAAAATTGCTAGATTAATGTTGGAAAAATACCCAAATTTGGCAAATATTAAGGGTGAAAATGGTGTTTGGCCGCTCTATATGGCTGTATTCCAAGAATTTGGTGAAATGGCTGAATTTCTTCACCCTTACTCAAATATTGGATCATGGACCCCACTCGAAAAGGCCGACTTGTTGACGTCAGCGATTGACTCAAATATGTATGGTATGTACGCAATAGATGATGTCACGTAAATTGATAATAAATGATGGTAAATGTTTAATTGGTTGTGGACGTAAATTGATAATAAATGATGGTAAATGTTTAATTGGTTGTGGTTGTGGCATCCTCTTAAATATTATTATGATAAATGTAATTGGAATTTTTCTAGATCTAGCTATGAAGATTTTGAGCGAAGATAAAACATTGGCTGTAGCTGAAGATGTCAATGGCAAGACACCATTGCAATTGCTTGCAAAGAAGCCATTGGCATTTCCTCAAGATGGCCAAGGATTTTGGGTCGTTAAAGCCTTAAAGGTTAGTAATTCTGAATTCTATAAATTTTATTCCGACTTTGGTCCCATAAAATAATTTCTCTATAACCCAAAATATAAAGTTTATTGAAACTTTAACCAAAATAAAAGATCATTAATCTTACTATCGGAGGGAAGGGAAACGTTTACTAACTAAAGTGCATTTATCGCTAGACTTTATTACCCCTTATCGTTAAGTTTTTTTTGCTTTTACAAAAACAACATTATTTAATACTCAATTTCATTCGAAGATAAAGTCTCCTTTGGCATTTTTGGTTTGCCCGTCAATAAAACTCTCATTTTATTTTTACTAATGGTAGATAGGTTTTACAATTCGTTAACTCACTCAAATCATACTTTATTGTATAACAAATAGTACATAATACTCGTACCACGCATTCTACTAACTAATTCTATAACAAATAGTACATATATATTTTAGAGTAAAGGCCAAAATTGATCCTAAACATATGGTCATTTTACCTTTTTGGTCCTAAACTTTATCTTTTGGATTTTTTGGTCCTGCACATATGAAAATTTGATTATTTTGGTCATCCGTTAATAGTTCCATTAAAAACTAACGGTCAACGACGATTTTGACCAAATTAAACTCTTAATTCTGATTTTTAAGTCACTAATTATTCTCCTAATTAATCTCCAAATTATATGAAGTTGGATGCAATAATGACGACAAAAAATCCAATATGAATTAGTTCATCATAAATCCAATAATTCATGAATCGCAATTAACTTCACAAATTAAGAAGAATTAGTTAGTCATAGCCACAATCTAGAATGCCACATCAATTTCCCCCAATTTAAAAAAATTAAGATGAGTATTAACGGAATTATTGACGGAGGACCAAAATGATCAAATTTCTATATGTGCAGGACCAAAAAATCCAAAAGATAAAGTTTAGGACCAAAAAGGTAAAATGACCATATGTTTAGGACCAATTTTGGCCTTTACTCTATATTTTAATACTCGTATTCGTATTGAGTCAAAGTGAAATATTTATTGATAGAGTATTACATATTAATGCTATGTTTTGGTCGATCAACACATCATTTATTTGATGTTGGATATTCATTTTCCAATTTTCTTACAAGAGTTCGATATTTTTAGTACTAAACTATATGAAGAAGTCGAAGAGCCATAAAATGAACACAAAGTGTGATGCATATGCATTAATGGATTGTTTATGGGAAGCTGTTGAATCATGTAAAGATGACACAGAATCAGCCGCAGATTCTTCCAAATTATTTTTCATAGCGGCAGAATCAGGAAACGACAACTTCTTGGTTGAGTTGTTTAAACTGGACCATAATTTACTATATAAAGTAAACGAGTCGACGCATAGCATATTTCATGTTGCGGTTTTGAATCGCTATGTTAAAGTGTATAACTTAATGTATGAGTTGGGTGGTACGAAAGATTTGATAGCATCATACATAGATGATGAAGGTAACAATATATTGCATTTGGCGGGAAAATTGGCACCTCAAAATCAACTTGACAACATCCCTGGTGCCGCTTTGCAAATGCAACGAGAACTATTGTGGTTCAAGGTATGGGACTTCTCTACTTTATTCTCTATCTAACTTTTCTCTCTATCTGCTTTAACTATTTAATATGTCATTTTCTTAGAACGAGTGCTTAAATGAAGTGTCTCACTTACTGTATAACGTATTATTGTGAAATTGTTTCCAGGTGGTTGAGAAGCTATTCGGCCGTCGTTCAGAAATAAGAAGAACCACGAAGGACAAACGCCTCATGAATTATTCATATCTGAGCACAAAGACCTAATGGAAAAAGGAGAGAAATTCATGAAGCAATCCGTGAAATCGTGCATGCTCGTGGCGATACCCATCGCGACAGCCGTGTTCACGATGGCATTCACCGCCCCCAAACACAATAGGATTCTCACGGTGACGATGATCTCCTTGCTCGCCTCGATGTTCATGTTCATGACAATACTCACGTCACGCTACTCTGTCGACGACTTCCTCAAAAAGTTGCCGCTTTGTCTGGTTGCTGGCTTGTCGGCACTCTTCTTCTCGACCGTGACGATGATGGTAGCATTCTTCGCGTGGTTGCAGTTTTTCGAGCACGGGTGGGCGGCGATGACACTGCTCTTGGTCTTTTTTGTGAGCACGCCAACGATGTTTATGGTGTTAGAGTATCCTCTGTTGGTGTCTATACTACGTTGTACCTACCAATGCACGGGGTTGTTCAGGTCGTACAACCCGTTACATTTCTAGGTATACATAGGACTAGATTCAAATAATTGGCGGATAGAAATATTGGGGTCTGACGCACTAAAAAAGGTCGTTCACAACGTTGAAATGTTGGCCGAATTGTCCCCACAATTAGTCTCGAACATCCTTAATTTTGTTGACTTGGTGTTAATAATTCATGTGTTAAGCTTTATAGCTTATATCCCTAATTATGTTGACTTGGTGTTAATAATTCCTATATTACGCTTTATAACTTATCTCTAGGAATTTGTAGAAACACAATTTGAGGTTTGGATATTTGTTAAATAATTTAAAAAATATTTCAATTATTCTCAAACTCCATAAAATTCTACGAGTTTAGTTACTTATAGACATATAGACAAACTAAATTAAAAAAAAACAATAGAATACATGGTTGACATGAAGCAAACCCTCATGGAGAATTCAGCTCATGAACTTATTGCTGATCTAAAGGATTTGTGGGAAGTAGGAGGTGAAACGTATGACGCATCCAAAAAGCAAAATTTTCAGCTACGCGCTTCATTGTTATGGACAATAAGGGATTTTCCAGGATATGCCTATTTATCCGGATGGAGTACCCAAGGTGAATATGCATGTCCGGTATGTAACAAAGAAACACATTTCTATTAGACTGAAACATGGTGGAAAGTATTGTTACATGGGGCATCGAAGATTCCTACCTAAAGAACACGAATTTCGGAAGAATAGACGACTCTTCGATGGCACAATTGAGTATGGAGAGGCACCGCAACAACTATCTGGCGATATGGTGATGGATGACCTGAAAGACTTTAATATGAAATATGGTAAAGTGGTTAAAGATAATCCAAAGAAAAAGAGTATATTTTTTGAGTTGCCATACTGGAAAGATAATATGGTTTGTCATAATCTTGATGTCATGCATACTGAAAAAAATGTTTGCGAGAGTATCTGTGGCACATTGTTGGATTTGGATGGTAAATCAAAAGACAATTATAAATCACGCCCAAGACTTGGAACAAATAAGAATCAGACTTGAACTTCATCCAATTACTAAGGAGCATGGAAAAGTTTATTTACCCGCTGCAACTTTTACAATGAGCAAGAAGGAGAGAACAATATTTTGTCAGGTTTTGAAAAATCTTAAAGTTCCCGATGGTTACTCCTCAAACATCTCTAGGTGTGTTCGATTAAAACCACCCAAATTGCTAGGATTGAAAAGTCATGACTATCATATTATGATGCAACAACTATTGCCTATAGCATTGCAAAAGACACTCTCTAGGGCAGTACGTTCACCTTTGATTCAGCTCAATAAATACTTTCCAGAACTCTGTTCTAAAGTAATTTGTCCTGCTGATATCATTCGTTTAGAGAAAGATATTGTAGTGGTACTTTGCCAATTGGAGAAGATATTTCCACCATCATTCTTCGATGTAATGGTGCACTTGACTGTACATTTGGCTACAGAAGTGAAGCTATGTGGGCCGATTTACTACTGTTGGATGTATCCAATAGAGAGGTAATTTATATACATTTGCAAGTTATATTTATGAAATTTAAATAGTGTATATAATGAATGATGTTTTTTCAATAATGAACCATTTAAAATATTTGAAAATCTAATACTTGATTTTTTTTGCAAATAGATATTTGGGCACATTGAAATCTTATGTGCGTATCGAAGCAAACCTGAAGGTTCAATTGCTGAAGGATATCTAGCCGAAGAATGTTTGAGATTTTGCTCTTTGTATTTAGCTGACTATGTCGAGTCAAAGTTTAATCAAGAATCAAGGAACGAAACTGTTACAGATAATGCAATAATTGGATTAGATGTATTTACGATCCACGGTCGTTCTCTTGGAAAAGGAACTGCTATGAGATTAGATGATGTAACATTGACGAAAGCACACCAATATGTATTGTTCAACTGTGAGGCTGTTAGACCATACATCGAGTAAGTTATTTTGTAGATTCCTATTTATCATAATTTTTGAACTTTTTTGAAACTATGAAGGTTTGTTCTTTTTCAGGCAATATTGGGCAGTAGTTGAACAATCTAATCCTCGCGTTGCCCGTCATCAGTTGGAATGTATCCACAGTGAAAGGTTTGCTGGTTGGTTTGCTCAATATGTAAGTTATATGCTTCACAATGATAGTATTGGTGAATATACAATGTTGTTGCTATATATTATAGTGATTTTAATTTCTTTCAATAGCTTGAAGGGTTAACAGTTCATGAGGAAAATCCAACATTAAGAGATCTGAAGTTACTTGCTCGTTGGCCTAATATAATTGGGGTGAAATATAAAAAGTTTATTGTGAATGGTTTCCGGTTCCACACAAAAGATTTGGAGTGTACAAAGAAAACACAAAATAGTGGGATGCGTGTTAAAGCTACAACGTCAAGTTTTTCAAGTACTAGGGATCAAAATCCAATCTTAAGCGAGTTGGACTATTATGGAATTCTAACCGATGTTGTTGAGCTTGATTACAGTTATGGACATAGAGTTGTGTTATTTGATTGTCAATGGGTGTCAAAAGGAAATCGATTGAAGACAGATGTTGATGGATTTACATTAGCTAATTTTTCAAATGTGATACGCCATAATGAACCATTTATTCTTGCATCTCAAGCTGAGCAAGTCTTCTATGTAGAGGATCCAACTGAATCACAATGGAGCGTAGTTGTCTCTGCTACAGCACGAGCTTATTATGACATGGAACCTATTATCGATGTGGAGACTTACTTACAAAGTAATATTTGTGTTCCTGCTGATAGTCTAGAGTCAGATGACTTTGGTTGGGTTCGTGAAGACATCAATGGAATAGAGATTGACTTAAATGAATGCTTTTGATGACTTATACGTTATCAGATGGTAGTTATAGAACAATATTCAGTATGGAAACTACGATGGTGAGTAAAGAAATATCTTTTTACATTGACAATACGATACATGATTAATTGATATGCATTGTTTTTGTGATTTCTGAATGTCTATAGATTGTGTTCATAAACATAAACACATTTATTAAAATCAAACTAATTTTCAAGTTTTTATTTTGTTTTGCAGCATGTAAATTTTTCCCTCTTAGAAATCTGAGTGAAGAGGTGTAGTGTTGGTTATTGAGTAGAGATAGATTGCATCCTATTACTCAGAATTGTTCTACTAGGATTTAGGTCCCTCCGTCTGTAGCTATTTTCTATGCATCTTAGTTTGTGTCTGAATTAAGATATTTTGTGATTCTATAGCAAAGTTTTTATCAATAAACAGAATATCAAATGTCAACAACTCGTATTAAAATGTCAACAACTCACAAATAACCCTTATAATTCACATATCAATAGCGAAAATATCGAATGTCAACAACTCGTATTAAAATGTCAACAACTAAAAAATAGCACTTACAATTCACATATCAATAGCGAGAATATCGAATGTCAACAACTAACAAATAACACTTATAATTCACATATCAATAGCCAGAATATCAAATGTCAACAACTCGTATTAAAATGTCAACAACTCACAAATAACTGTTATAATTCACATATCAATAGTGAGAATATCGAATGTCAACAACTCGTATTAAAATGCCAAAAACTAAAAAATAGCACTTATAATTCACATATCAATAGCGAGAATATTGAATGTCAACAACTCGTATTAAAATGTCAACAACTAAGACATAACCCTTATAATTCACATATAAATACCGAGAATATCGAGTGTCAACAACTCGTATTAAAATGTAACAACTAACAAATAACACTTATTATTCACATATCAATACCGTGAATATCGAATGTCAACAACTCGTATTAAAATGTCAACAACTAACAAATAACACTTATAATTCACATATCAATAACGAGAATATCGAATGTAAACAACTCGTATTAAAATGTCAACAACTAAAAATTAGCACTTATAATTCACATATCAATAGCGAGAATATCGAATGTCAACAACTCGTATTAAAATGTTGACAACTAACAAATAACCCTTATGATTCACATATTAATAGCGAGAATATCGAATGTCAACAACTCGTATTAAAATCTCAACAACTCACAAATAACACTTATAATTCACATATCAATACCGAGAATATCGAATGTCAACAACTCGTATTAAAATGTCAACAACTAACAAATAACACATATTATTCACGTATCAATACCGTGAATATCGAATGTCAACAACTCGTATTAAAATGTCAACAACTAACAAATAACACTTATAATTCACATATCAATAGCGAGAATATCGAATGTAAACAACTCGTATTAAAATGTCAACAACTAAAAAATAGCACTTATAATTCACATATCAATAGCGAGAATATCGAATGTCTACCACTCACAATTAACCCTTATAATTCACATATCAATTGCGAGAATATCGAATGTCAACAACTCCTATTAAAATGTCAACAACTCACAAATAACCCTTATAATTCACATATCAATAGCGAGAATATCGAATGTCAACAAGTCGTATTAAAATGTCAACAACTAAAAAATAGCACTTATAATTCACATATCAATAGCGAGAATATCGAATGTCAACAACTAGTATTAAAATGTCAACAACTAACAAAATAAGACTTATAATTCACATTTGAATACCGAGAATATCCAATGTTAACAAGTAACAAATAACACTTATAATTCACATATCAATAGTCAGAATATCAAATGTCAACAACTCGTATTAAAATGTCAACAACTAACAAATAACACTTATAATTCACATATCAATAGCCAGAAAATCGAATGTCAACAACTCGTATTAAAATGTCAACAACTAACACATAACCCTTATAATTCACATATCAATACCGAGAATATCGAATGTCAACAACTCGTATTAAAATGTCAACAACTAACAAATAACACTTATTATTCACATATCAATAATGTGAATATCGAATGTAAACAACGCGTTGTTGAGATTTTAATACGAGTTGTTGAGATTTTCTGATTATTTTAGAATGGCAATTATAATAATACTTCGATAATATATAATAATATACTCCTTCCGTTCCACAGTAATAGAGGCATTTCGTTTTGAGTACTCATTTTGAAAAAATAATAATAAATAGTTAAAGTGGAGAAATAGTAAAGTAAGAAAGAGAATATTGTAGATAAGACTCTTCACTACATTATTCTCTCTCTTATTTTACTCTCTCTCCACTTTAACTATTTATTATCATTTTTTCAAAACGAGAGCTCAAAACGAAACGCCTCTATTACTATAGGACGGAGGGAGTAATACTCATAATTGAATTCTTAAATATTTCATGCAAACTATGTTGATTATTCCTAAATATTTCATGAAAATTTAAAAGCTGTTGTATTCATACAATCAACTATATGCAATTGAAATATTAAATGACAAAAGTACTAAAATTATTTACATGATTATAGTACGACAAAGTGAATTTGGTATAAAATAGATTAGATATATTTTTTCAAATTTTAAAATAACAGAAATTATAATATAAATATCAAAATTTATTAAAATAAAATATAAATGTAAAACTATTAAGTAAAACCTAACATAGACAATTACGTCTCAAAATCATTATCCATAATATTATAAAAGCAATTTCAAACTCATTATAAATTGAAGAGGATTAATTTTTGAAGACGGACAAAAATAAAAATAAAAATTAGTGGATCAAGAATTCCGTTTCTAACTAGAAGATGGATTTATCTCATTATTTAATTCTCATGTGTATCACTCATATATATCTTCTCAATATTTAAGGATAAAAAACTGGATAGCATTATCCTTATATACTTCTGTTTAATTACATTAGCTCAATTTAATTAAACAGAAAGTCTATAAAAGCAAATTTACAAAACTGTACACACACTACATAATTAAATAATACTAGTCAGAGAGTGTTATATAGCTAACTCATAACCTACAACTAAATAATAGCCTTTAGATATTCAAATTAAGGGCTTAGATCATTAATCCCTAAATGTCAATACGATCAACGAAAAACGTCAATAATGCCATAGGATTAATTCCAAAAAATATCAATAGGAGTATTAATGTCAATTAACTATACATGTTTAGTTATAACTAACTTTTAAAAGAAATCCCAAAACTTTAAATTCATATAACATATATGGAATTAAAGATAATTTCATAAGGATTCTAACGATATCCTATATGCATATGTTCAGACGTCAAAATTTGAAAAAAATTTCGAAAATTTTTAATTTTTTCGTCCAAGCAAAAATGTCAACATACTATATAAAATATGTGAATATAATACATTTATAAGCGATGGGTTAACATTCTTAAAGCATTGTGTTGATATTTTCGAAAACCCTAATTTGGAGTTTTTTTTTATCATTTTTTATTTTATTAATAAAAACGAAAATTACACGTGACAAATTGTAGACCACACGATTTCTAAAATCCTATGGCCTTAAATTAGTTGTAGTTAGCAATTAGATAATAAGTTGGCAATTGATCACTTCCCTAGTCAGTCATGTATTATAGGACGATAAAGCGAATTTGGTATGAATTAGATTAGATTAACATATTAAAATTTTATAATCAAAACAAAATATCATAAATTTAAAATTAGTTAAAATAGAAAATAATGTCAAATTACAAATTAAGTACTTAAATCTTAACCGTGCGTCTCAAAATCACTACACATAATAAAACAATTGTAGTTTCAAGTTATTGTGATCAATACTCGATAGCGATGGTGTCGTGGTGTTGGATATGTACCCACAATGTTTATGATTTGAATTCAATAAAATATTTTATACTCTCTTTGTTTACTACTAATAGTTTAAAAAAAATTCAACTGAATTTAAAACTAGGCTCAAATTGGAGCAAATTGAAAAACTTACAAAATAGTCTATTAATTCAAAGGAAAAAGTCCTAGTAAAATTCAAAGAATTAATAGAAAAAAAGGAAACATTATTGTAAGACTCAAGAAATTAATTTGTGAAAGATGTTATTGGTATAGAAATATTAAAACTATAAAAGCTAGACTATATCTTCACTTGATTATCAGCCATGGATTTTCGAAATTTAATAGTACTAATATGCAATTCAATTAATTTAATTATTAAATTTGGATAAGCTTGACGACTATATCAATTCACTTAAATATTAAAACTTTAAAAGCTAGATTATATCAATTCACTTCATTATTAGTCATGGATTTTAGAAATTTAATACCAATATGGAATTCACTTAATTTAATTATTACATTTGGATAAGCTTGACTATATCAATTCACTTAATTGTCAGTCGTGGATTTTTGAAATTTAATAATAATGTACAATTCACTTAATTTAATATTAATTTGAATAATGAAGTTAATATAACTATGTTACATATGCCATCCATATTGTTGACCAAATAACTTTCACAATCTCAATAAAACGAGGTCGACATTATTCATTTCCTCTCATCACAAAACACATTAGCAAAATGTCTCGAGCATATTCAGTTTTATTTCTTTTCGGATTATTAATTTTACTTGTCATTCCATCTTTTGCTCGTGGAATAGATAAAGAAGACGCGTCATCGTTCAAATATGATTTAAATGAAATTGGTGAGGGTGAGAATTTGTGGAGACTCGTAAACCCCCACCTCCACTTTGCCCACTCTCCTCACGGCAGCCGCCTCAACCACCACCGCCACGCTCTCTCTCCTCTTGGCAGCCGCCACCGCCATCCCATTGGCCATCGTGCTCAGGCTCCCCATCACATCCACCACTCTCCTCCTCCACACCGTCACCATCCCATCGGCCACCGTGCTCCTCCACCACACCATCACGGCGGCCATAGTGCTCTAGCTCCTCACATCCACCATGCTCTTCCTCCACACCACCACCATCCCGGCTGCCGTCATGCTCCTCCTCCACACCATCACCGCGTCCATCGTGCTCCATCTCCTCACATCCACCACGCTCCTCTACCACATAAACATATTGATAATTAAATAAACAAAACATGATAAAGAATACACATTTTAAGCAATTTTCGGTCGTTATAACTCCAAAGTGAATCCATTCTAATTTGGAGATACATATATTACTATCTTTATTTTTTTTTATTGTTATACTATATGAGTTACTCAAAATCCTTATTTATAATATACATTGAGTGTTACCATTACATGTCTATGAATCAATTTTCTATCACGAGTAATTCATTTTATTAATATTATTGTATTGGACTATTGGTTATATATCACCGAGATTTTAACGGTGCGATATTTTTTTGGAACTCCCTAATTCACAAGAATTTATGCTCTGGTTCAACCATTGTCTTCATCTATCATATTTTCGTTATAATATTTGTACAAGTACATTAGAAAATTCCCTAACACACAATTAAGAAACTCAAACTAATATACCACGGTCAACTCCCAGAAGTTTACAAATATAAAGAAAAACCGACAAAGTGATAAATGATAAAATCCACACATCTAAATCATCAAAACATGCACAACTCCATAAAATAAATTATGGGAATTAACAATGGATGAAATGAATAATACATATAGGGGCAGTTTATTTGCAAGATTGTACCTCGGGATTAAATATATATAGTGTGTTTGGTTCATGAGATTGAATTTCACAACCCAATCCTAAATGGATAATTATATGATAAATAGTCATAGCCAACTCCTCCAACTAAAATAATCTCATAACTTAATCATAGGTGATACTTCGGTGTTATTTTATCTAGAAAACCGAAAATAACCATAGGATATAAAGGATCCAAAATCTATGAACATCTCAATAACAAACTAAAGCCATAGATTTTTCGAGGAATATTTTATTCTTTGGCAGTTATTTTCACACGATATTTTTCTTATAAAGTTTCTGTCTTTTTCACAACAATAAAATGATCTCTGGCTTATCTTTTGATCACTTATTTCCTCATATTTTTGACATCCAATTACCATTAATTAATTAAACATGATGTTGGTTTAATTTAACTGACTTATTTTACCAAGAGTTTTTCGGTTCAAGACAATTATTTATTATAATAAATCCTCAGTATTAAACTCCTCAAGCCTTGAAGGAATGTTAACAATCCGACATTGACTCAATACAATCATAATACTATCAGTTCTAGTAAAAAATTACTACTACCATTGATTTGAATCCGGACCTATGTATACCTAGAAACGGAACAGGGTTGTACGACCGGAACAACCTCGTGCATTGGTAGGTACGAGGTAGAATAGACACAAACAGAAGAGGATCCCCTGGCGCCATAAACAAAGATGGCAAGCCTATAAAAAATATGACACAGAGCAGTGTAGACCGCCACCGTTACAGGCACGACCGAGATGAAGAAGGCCGACAAGCCAGCAACTAGACAAAGCGGCAACTTGTAGAGGAAGTCCTCAGCGGAGAAGCGGGACAGTAGTATTGTCATGAACATGAGCGCCGAGGCGAACAAGGAGAGCAAGGATAACATCGCCACCACTTTCGATGGCATCCAATTGATGTTGAGGCAGAGGAGTGCGAACATGAATACGACGATGGCGATGGACATCATGCCTAATCCCGCAGTTCGCTTCATGAAATTCTTCCCATCTGACATTAGGTATTTGTGCTCGTATACGAATAGTTCGTTAGGCATTTTCCCACTAGAGTTCTTCATGTTTCTAAACGACGGTCGAACGAGCTTCTCAACTACCTGGAAATAATTTCACAATAATTAGTACTCCCTGTGTTTCACGGTAAGTGAGGCACTTCAATTAAGAACTGATTTTATTAATATAATATTAAGTAGGTAAAGCAGTGAGAGAGAATAAAGTAGAGAAGTCTCATACCTTGAACAACAATACATCCCGTTGCATTTGCAGAGCTTTGCCAGGGATGCGGTAAAGTTGATATGGAGGTGCCAATTTTCCTGCCAAATGCAATATATTGTTACCTTCATCATCTATATATGTTACTAGAAAATCTTTCGTAACACCCAACCCATCCATTAAATTGTACACTTTGACAAAGCGATTCAAAACCGCAACATGAAATACGTTTACTTTATAAAGTAAATTATGGTCCCTTTTCAATAAGTCATCCAAGAAGTCTTCGTTTCTTGATTTTTCCGCTATGAAGAATAATTTGGAAGAATCCACGGCTGATTCTGTGTCTTCTTGGCATGATTCAACTGCTTCCCATAAACAATCCATTAATGCATATGCATCACACTTTGTGTTCACTTTATGGCTCTTTGAATTCTTCATGCAGCTTAGTACTAAAAATATCAAACTCATGTAAGAAAATTGGAAAAGGAATATCTAACATCAAATAAATGATGTGTTAATTTATACTCCAACGGTCCATGAATAAATGTCTCACCTTAACTCAATACGAGTTTATAAAATGTAAATGAAAGTGAAGAATTAGTTAAAAGAATGTGTGGCATGAGTTTTATGCATTAAAATATCATTGAAATGGGATTATAGATTTTGTAACTTACTTATAATTTATAATAAAATTGAAATGAGAATTCTATCAGTGGAAAAATCAAAAATGACAAATGAGACTGGCATTAGAGTACATTTTATAAAATATCAAAAATATCAAAAAATGTTAATTTTGTAAAAGCCAAAAAAATTTACGATAAGGACTAATAAAGACTAGCAATAAGTAAAGTTTAATTAGTAAGACGGGCGTAAATGAAGAACCATTAATAATCCTTTTTTAAAGTTTAAATGAAGTTTATATTTTAGGTTATAAATTACTATTTTGTGGGATGAAAGTAGAATAAAATTTATTGGATTCAAAATTACTAACCATTCTTGATACAAAATCCTTGGCCATCGTGAGAAAATGCCAATGGCTTCTTTGCAAGCAATTCCAATGGTGTCTCACCATAGCATTTGACATAATCTATTATCAATTTACAACACATTATTTATCGATTACTTACCATATTTCTCCAAGTTGATCGCTAACGTAAGCAAGTTGACCTTTTCGAGTGGGGTCCATAACCCAATATTTGAATAAGGGTAAAGAAATTCAGCCATATCACCAAATCTGTACCATGCAGCCATATAGAGTGGCCAAACACAATTTTCACCTTTAATATTGGCTAAATTTGGGCATTTTTCCAACATAATTTGAGCAATTTTGATGTTTCCAACGGCCGCAGCGGAGCATAGTGCAGTGCACCCTTTCACGTTCTGAGCTGCCACGTCATCTTTTTCCATGATTTCTACGAATTTTGAGATGAAAATGTTGCGCCTTTCGTCCGCGGCTATGTTTGGTGCGATTTCACCTTCTTCTGTTATGGGAGTTTCGATCCAGTATGGGATTACTTCGAATAGCCTTTGGGCTGCAATCCAGTCTCCCTCCAATGCAGCATTGTGTAGCTTCGCCATCCTACTCGATGATCTTTTACAGCCTACTCGAAATGTAAATGAAAAACCATTAATGATTTTTTTTTGTTAAAGTTCAAATGAAGTTTATGATTAGGAATATAGAAGACTCATTTTATGTGACGAAAGTCTGAATATAATTTATAGGATTCAAAATTACTAACCATTCTTGACCCAAAATCCTTGGGCATCGTGAGAAAATACCAATTGCTTCTTCGCAAGCAAATGCAATATTGTCTCACCATTACCATCTTCAGCTATGGCCAACGTTTTATCTTCACTCAAAATCTTTATAGCTAGATCTAAAAAATATCCAGTTATATATATCATAATCCTAATTAAAAAAAGCCACAATTATAACATTATTTATATATTATCAATTCATGTGACATTATATATTGCATACATACCATAAATCTCCAATCCGATCGCTGACGTCAGCAAGTTGACCTTTCCGAGTGGGCTCCACAATCCAATATTTGAGTAAGGGTAGAGAAATTCAGCCATTTCACCAAATCCATTCACTGCAGCCATATAGAGTGGCCAAAAACCACTTTCACCTGCAATATTGGCCAATTTTGGGTATTTTTCCAATATAATTTGAGCAATTTTGATGTGGCCAACGACTGCAGCGGAGCATAGTGCAGTGCACCCTTTCATGTTCTGAGCAGCCACGTCATCTTTTTCCATGATTTCTAATAATTTTGAGACAAATAACTCGTGCCCTTCAACCGCGGCTATGTGCAGTGCGATATCACCTCCTTCTGTTATGGGAGTTTTGATCAAGTTTGGGATTTCAATGAATAGCTCTATGGCTGCAATCCAGTCTCCTTTCAATGCAGCATTGTGTAGCTTTGCGATCTTACTCGATGATATTTTTCGGCCTACTCAAATATTCAAGAATGATTTTTTTAATTAGATTACTTTAACTTAAACACATTAACTTATATGATGTTATTTGCGTTTTAAAAAATGTTTCATTTTTAATGGTATAACCCAAAAAGGAAAATTGATTTATTTTTAATAAATATTCAAGAATGATTTTTTTAATTAGATTACTTTAACTTAAACACATTAACTTATATGATGTTATTTGCGTTTTAAAAAATGTTTCATTTTTAATGGTATAACCCAAAAAGGAAAATTGATTTATTTTTAATAAGACATAGGAAATATATATACTACTCATTGTGTTCACAACCAATACTTATGTTTTCTTTATTATTGTTCATCCACAAAAATCAGTCCACTTTCAATTTTAGCAAATTTTTTTTGTAATAAGGTGAACTTCGATCTTCTCTGAAAAACACTTTTTATCTATAAGTGGTGTATACTATAGTTAATTATGGAAAAACTAAACTACCTAACTAACACCATATTCATCTTTTTATTTTTAAAAATTTTAAAATCAACAGAAACTATACTATAAATTTCAAAATTAATTAAAATAAAAAATAAGGTAAATTACTAAGTAAATCCTAACAGAGACATTATGTCTCTAAATCACAAGAATGAAGATGTCCGAAGATACCTACAATATTCAAATTCCGAAAAATATTTTATCACTAGATCAACAGACACAGTAATAAACTCCTTCCAAAAAAAATATTGCTTATGGTGTGGAAAAGAAAAAGGGAAATGGTGTAAGAAATGGCAGATATGCGTTTATATACTTTTGTCACGGCAAGGAATAACACAAATAAAGAAAATGGTTCAAATATATTGTAAATATATGTTTACCGATGAAGAATGTAAGAGAACAAGCATGTGGGATATTATTTATCTATCGTATACTCATGAATATAAATAAGCAAGACCTTTGAATAACATGTATTTCACGTAAAATTATAAATATAATAGGATAGAAATACACCTTGGTGATCCATAACGAAACGCTTGAGGATGGAAGGGACGATTTCCTTGAACTCTTTTCGGCGTACTGGTGCAACTCCAACTCCAAGGAGTTTCTCTGTTTCGTTGATGTGTTCTCTGTAATGTAATATAGTTTGATGGAATCACTATATTGTATTTATAGACAGAGATGACCAACCTTAATTATCAAATATGAATTTATTAAAATAATCAATATATACGTTTCTTATTGATCACATAATATAATTGATCACAATCAATTAATATACGCGTTTTCTCAATCAATTGCAACACTAATTATTACAATCAATTATTTTATATCAAATAAATATACTCTCTTCTCTAATTGAGTAGGCGCCGAATTGAGGCTAACCAAATTACATATATATATTCTCATTTCCTTGTTAGTAATAGGTAGGGATGTCAATTCAATCCAAAACTCGTGGGTCGGCCCGAACAGTCCGGTAATATGAGCGGGTTAGGGCTGCAATTTTATTATCCGAATACAAAACGGGCTAAACGGGTTGACCCGAATGGGTTGGCGGGTTAAACGGGTTGGCCCGAACAGGTTGCGGGTCGGCCCGATGGGTTGTGAGTTTTAATTATAAAATATTAAGTTTTAGGGGTTTTTTTATATTTTTGAATCCTCAATCTTCATTCTACACAATCATTAGTCTTATTCAATCTTCATTCTACACTTTTCCACTCGATCCCACAATATCAGCTTTCAAGTTCTATCTCAACTCATTATTGCACCGTCCCATCATCTGCCACTAGTGTCTTACCACCACCAAAGCCAATCAAGACAAAATTAAAAACTAATAAATCAAAATGTTAATATATTTATCATTTTAATAATGATTCATGTAAGATATGATTTTTAATTTTCATAAAGAATTAGTTACGAACAATGCCATAATAATGACATGAACACAAGCTTTAATTTATATTGTAGTTGATTGAGATGAAATGCTTCTTTTCAAGTATTTTGAAGAAAACTATGAAAATTTGAAGATTTTATATGATTCTAAACTAAAAAGAAAAAATTATCTAAAATTTAAAATTATCCAAAACCCGACGGGTTAGGGTTAGGGTTGAAAATTCATGACCCGAAAAATTCATAACCCGAATGGCCCGCACCCTACCCGAGTGAGCTGGCCCGAACCCGAACGGGTTAGCCCGATTGACATCCCTAGTAATAGGAATGCTGATATTCCTTTTATTTAAGACACGAACTTTTAATTCGGCCAATTAATGACTAGTTAAAATAGGCAATATACATTATGGCTAATTAATTGATTGAAGACCAATAATTAATTGATAGCTAATTAAAAAGTGAAAAAATATGTTTTATACCAAATTAATATATCTATCAAAATTTTATTCTTAATTTAAATATTCATAAATTTTGGGTATGGATTATGAATATTTATTAATTTAGGATGAATTTAAATTTTTGCAATCTATAACTATATTCAAACATAATAAGTCACTATCATTACAACTCTATTTAACAAGAGTATAATTTATGAATAATTAAATAATACTAATTTTTTTAATATATGTTCCTATAAATCAATTGAATTTAAAGTAACGTGTCGTTACTATCATTGCCATTACTATTTGGGGAGTTATTTGGTCTGAGGCACTGATATGAATTAATTTAATTATATTATAATGATTGTATAAATTATTAATTATAGTATAAATCAATTGAATTTAAAGTAATGCCGTTACTATCATTGCCATTACTATTAGAGAGTTATTTGGTTTGAGCCACTAATTTGAATTAAGTTAATATATTATAATGATGGCATATGTATGAATGTAAGAGCCGTTACATAGTAATTCCCTTTATGAAAAGTTATTTAATTCCTACAAGACTTTGTAATTATTCCCTCCGTCCCATTAAATATGCAACATTTACTTTTCGGTACAGGATTTTATATAGTGTTGTTTTGTGAGTTAATGAAGAGAGAATAAAATAAGAGAGAAGAAAAGGCGGAGAGAGTACTGTTTCTATTTTTAGAAATGTTTCATTTTTAATGGAACAAACTAAAATGGAAAAAGTACATTTCTAATGGGACAGGGGGAATATCAATTATTATTAGTGCAATGCCCAAATAAGTTCATGAGACTAATTTGGTTGAGAGGTTGTAACGTGACATCTTTCCTTAACCCTATAAAAATCTATCTATACATATATAAAAGGTGAGTTTTGGCCTTTAATGTAAATATTTAAGAGTTATAGGCATGAATTGAATATTTATAAACTTGAGTTTTGGCCTTTAATGTAAATATTTAAGAGTTATAGGCATGAATTGAATATTTATAAACTTTATGAAAGATTTTGAATAAATCTAAATATTTGGTTAATTTGGATAATTAAATACTATTAATGCATTTATTACCCAAAATTTGTAACGATCACTCAATCTTCAAATTAGCACTACAATTTCACCCATGTACAATTCCATACAACATGGCTATCGACAACCGAGTATACTACACATCGTCCTAAACTTCTAGCGTCTGTTGATGTCACGACCGCACTTTGCTAAAGATAGCGAAAGCGGGTAAATCGCAACTAATGGGGGATTAAAGAAACGGGGAAAGAAAAGGGGGAAAGAACTTGTGAATATACTCGAAGGCCAAATCGAACACTTCATAGAATAGAAGCCAAATGTACCATTTCATGGTCTTAGAACTAGAATGAATATTACATCAATAAATCAGAGTTCGAAGGTGAGATTCTAAGATGTCTCACTTCACAAAAGAGCAGCGGAATAAGTCCATACTAGACGACTTCGTGTATGAAGACACGAATCGTGAAAAGATCCACTTGATTATTTAGTAGCATCGACTCCGATCATTTCTCCATCCTCTTGACGTTCAACCTGCACATTTATAAATACATGCAGGGCTGAGTACAGGAGTACTCAGTGGACACATGCCGAAAACAAAACATACAATATATAGTTGTCATCCATCCACAGTATCGCACGGGGGTTTTTCTTAAAAGGCCCGAGCATACTAAATTCTCTGTGATCTTAAAAGTCCGACTGCAGTCTAAGTTCTTTTGGATCCTCGCCTTATCTGAGAATCGTGTACCGTGAAGGTGGCCACCTTCAGCGGACACATCGCCGGCCAACAGCTGATGGCTCACGGCTCTCGTGCACATTATTCCGAACAGGATTTGCGGTCCTATTGGGAACCGAATTCGTTAAACTCGGGCTGGCATCGCCAAAACCCACGGGCTACAACCCCAATAGATAGGCCTCAAAACAAACATTTTATGGCATGACAACAACTTTAAAATAATCACTGCTTCATTTTGAGAAAATGATTTTTCATAACTTCAAAAGTATTTGCTTTATATCCACACTATAGTGCTGGATATTAAAAGAAAGCCCACCTGATATGCTTATGTCTCAACTCAATTACTCGCTTTGGCCTCACTCGCCCTCGAGCAATTTATCCCTTGAAAATAAATAGCGTAGCACGCTAATTAATACTTGAATTATTTCTCTTTAGAAAGAATGCATGCATCCTATTGGATAGCACCTACATCTCAGTCTCGGCCTATAGGATTTTTCTTAATCCTACCTCGGCTTTACTACTCTGCAGAGTTTATTTATTCTCTTTATTAACTTGGAGAAATTCTATTTTCTCTAACTTAAATATTCGGGCGCTTATTAACAAGAATAGGAATTCTTGGAAAGTCTCTTCTCAAATCCTTTTCTTCGGATTTTTCTTAAGGCCGCCCATGGCGTCGCGGGGCGACGCCGGTCGGCTTTCGCGTCTCCCACTTTACTACTTTATTTTTTTCGGAATCTAAATAAATTATTTGGAAATTTATTCCTCGGCCTTCGAGCTCCAACTCTATTTTTCTCCATCTTTGGAAAACTTAGTAAATCATTCGGGAATTAATTAATTGAGCTCCAACTCATTTCTTAAATTAAATCCCAACTTCTCATAAATTAACTTTCGGCCCAAACAGTAAATCCACTGGCCCAAATCAATAGAAATTCCTTGGCCCAATTCTTAATTAACTACTAAGGCCCAACAATCATTTAAAATAAAATTGGCCCAATTGCCAAAAATTAGAAATGGGGCAGCCCACATTATACTCCCTCACCCATCGGTCAACTCTCTCTTTCTCTTCCACACTTCTCAAAATGCAGATTGGGGAAAATCAGCTTGGAGAAGAAAGGGCGGTGCCTCCTTCTCTCCCTTCTTCTCTCGGCGGAACTCAGCCGCCCCCGTCTCTTCCTCGCGACCTCTCCGGCGATCGCCATCCTCGGCGTCGCCGGAGCCCTCTCCTTCTTCTCTTAATTCCCAAAACAAAAATCAAAATCCCTAACTTCAAAACCAGAGGCGGCGCCTTTCCTCTCCGGCGAAACCGCGCCGCCAGGCTCGCCGGGATTTCGGAGTCCCGCCAGCGCCGGCTCTCGCGCACGTTCGCCACTTCGCTACGCGAGCGGCGGCTCTTCTTCACCGCCGTTCCCCGTCATTTGCCGCTGCCGCCGCCTTGCAGCGCAGCTTTCCGGCGAGAGGGGGCGTGGGGAGGCATCGCCTTCTCCTCCCTCTCTCAGCCGCGGCCTGCAGCTTCTTCGCAGGAGCTTCCGGACTCCGTCGACGCTCGCCCGTCGCCCGGTCGCCTCGCCCCTGCTGCCGCCGTGATCCGCAGCTTCTCCGCGGAAGTTCTTCGGCTCCGTCGACGCTCGCCGTCGCCCGGTCGCCCCTCCGCCTAAGCTAAGTCCTCTCCCCCCTACCCCTTACTCCTTTTTCGAGTTATGGCAGTAGCTTATTTTTGGAAAAGAAATTCTCCATTGGAGTTTTGTGTGGCTTATGGTGATATATTGCTCAAATTGAAATCTTGCTAAGTTCTTGCTTATGATACTATGCCACTGAATTCTTAGGGAGGGGGTATCATGCGGCTATCTCTAATTTGTATAGCTCTAAGCTCTTGAGCTTCAACTTAGTGTTACATGATTGCTATTGTTTTCATCCTTGCTGTGAGGATCCTATGAAATTCTAAGTTCTTGTGCTAGCTATTCGTTGTTCTACATGATGCGAAGAGTGTTGGGGTTGAGGTTGTTGGGATTACCTTAACGTGGTTGAATCCTCCTCGGTGGTGGCTGTCCTTGCCGTCACCACTCGCTGCCCTCTCCCTCCTCCCTCGCTGCTCTTCGCGCTTGGTGTTGTGTAGAATTTGTGGTGATGGAATGTGGTGGTGGAGGAGGTGAGGAGAGGCTGCTTATATGGTGCTAATCTATTGAAAGCTAGGTTGGAGACTTGGAGCCAAAGACTCCTATTTTGGGCTTGTTAGCTCTCTCACTTTCGAGCTTAATGATTGTGAGATTCTTGCCGTTTTGGTGATTGTGGCTGATCTTCTTGGCTGATTTCTCGGCCTCGATCGACGGGGAGATGAGAGTTTGTCTCATCTTCTATTTTTGGGCTTGTGTAGGAGCTCGCTCTCCAATGCCCCTTTGTCTCGACTCCCTTTTGATGTTAGAGGAGATGGTGACCAAGATTTTCTTACCTCATGCTCTACTTTGTAGCTTACTTAGCTACATTACCCACTAAATGCTCCATCTCTTTATTTAGCTTGTGCTTCCCTCTCTCTTTACTTGTGTGTCACTTTCTAATCCCAATTTGGTGTAAACTTTGTAGGTACATGAAGGCATTCTTGGAGCTTGTGGAGGGAAGCAAAATCGAGATTAAGAAAGAGAGGGAAAGAAAGAAGATGCTCCTCTTGAGCTCATTTGGTTCTACTCCCAATTTAGTTCGCTTCCAAACTTGAGAATTAAAGAAGTAGGATAGATAGCGTAGAATAGGTGCTTGTTGATTTTATCACACTTGTAGGCATGTACTATTTCCATCATTCATGTATTTCTATTTCTTCACGGTGTATCCACATTTCTCTAATAAAAGTATTTTCTCCACTTTTATTCTTGAACTAAATTTTCTTGCACTTTATTTCCTCCAACGAGAATACTTAAATTACTCCAAAGTCGAATACAACGAGGAAAGTACGATTACACATCTTCTAAAAGAAATTAATTAAGCTAATAAATCCGATTTATCTCGAAAGAAAGGATCGAAATTTCCGGGGCGTCACAGTTGATGATAGTGCTACTGAAGTGGTAAAGGGAGACGGAGGAAATAGTCTGAGATGGTGAAAGTCGAAGAGCAGAGCGGATGTGATGGTAAATAAAGGAGGCAGAGCAAAAAAATCAACGAAAAAGCTTCAAGGGAGGAGTGTGAAACAAAATAGAGAGAGGTGCTCAAGTCTCAACTCTTCTCAAGATTAGGTTTACAGATATAATAGAAATAGGAGATATATAAATTACACCTTTGTATATTGTAAAAATATCCTGTAATTGTATAATAAATACTAATTTTAGGGCTTTTCATTGCATCCATATTATGCGTATGGTATAGATTTTCTAGGGTTTTTCCTATTATCCGCTCTGATTTTCTCATCTCATCTAATTTTATTTAGGCCCAATAATAATAATTCATCATATTCACAGTAATTTTGTAATATTTTAGAAGCCTTTGCTAATTACATACATTTTGTTTATTAGTTATTATTTTTAGTTCGTTCCTTTGTAGTAGTAAAACAGATTTATTGATGCGCCAAAAACAAGTAAATTATTACTAATAAAAATAAAAAAATAATTTGAACTTAGTAATAATATTAATAACATCAAATTATGATTAATACACATTTAACTCATACTGAGATAAGATTATCAATACCAAAGGATAAGCCTCTATACACATGTGCTCACCAATCTCCATTCAATATGTGTTACTGTCTGAGCATGGTGATTTTATTATAATAATAAAAATTTCTCAAAAATGTAAATTTTTTTTAATTAGTAACGATGAAGTTTTTTAGTTTCACAAAATTTTCCGTATAATTTTAAAATAGCTAATAAATCTATTCAAATGCTTAACAGGTTTCTATTTAGTGAAATTATTGGCCAAATTCAATTGAATGGTCTTTGATTTCATATTGTAGAAACTAAGATAGTAATGGAACGATTAGATTTAAATTAGGATAATTAAGTACTATTAATGCATTTATTACCCGAAATTTGTGCAAAGTAGATCATGAGATTGATACGTTACTTGTAGAACAATGAGCGAAATTGTTGTCATTTCAATTGTTTCATTAAGATGTAAAACTGCTGATTTGACCAGTTACAATTTTGTAATTAATCTATTCCATTTAAATCAATGGCTAAATTTTTAAACCGGCTAATTTCACTAAATAATGTCTTAATTCGTTTTAATTGTTATTATTAGTCGGATAGGTGTATGATCAAATACTAACTAATTTATAGTAATAACTAAACTAATATCAATTTTGTATATTAAAAGTATCAACACAAAGGTATAAATTTATCAATGTTCTTGTGTTGATAAACTTATGTCCTTGTGTTGATATTTAAATTTACATGTTGTATTGATATAATTATGTCTTTGTGTTGAAAATTTTAATACACAGAAATGAGAGTTATTAGTTATTACTGTAAATTAGTTAGCACGCTAACGCAACTCGGAATGCATTTTCATTTCTATGATGTACGGTAAAATTTGAGAGGTTTTAAAAAATTTCATTAAATTTTTATGGCAATATCATTGTCATCCTAAAATTTTCGATTGTATATTAAATATTTTATATCAATTTCATATTGATAGGGTTTTAGGGTTAAAGAGTATATGTTGTCAAGAACGACATTTTTCTTTTTTATAGTGATCTATACATGTTGTAATTAAAAGTTATTTTCATGTTGATTTAATTTCAAGCTTATTTAATTTTATACTATAATTATTCAACATATATTTAAACCTACGTGATATTGTTGTTATTTATTTTATTAAATTTATTCACAATGTCAAATTAACAAATGAATTTATTTTAAGTCGCGCATAGCCGGGGGTAAATACTAGTACATCTAATTTGCTAGCTTTTTATTCACTTTTTTCACTGGCTTCTCCTTTCATTGTTGGATTTTCTCCAATAAGACAAATTAAACTTAATATGGAATTCACAGTCCATAATGAACTACAACCTAGCAATACTGCATTGGTCATCAAAATGAAATATGTACGTATTTTTTAGATGACCTAGCTCAAAGAAAAATCAATTGTTATTGGTGTGTGTTCTATGACATAATGGTATGTGTTTTGTCGTTTATGGGTATATTGATCTAATTCCATTAATATGAGTAATTTTCCACGCAGGATGTTAGAATTCATAGAACATTTTCCCGAATTTTACAAAGATTTCGTATAATGATGATATGTAGAAATTAAGGAAAGATGAGTGGTGTTGGTGGTGCGAAGTTTTGTATTTATGTTTCTCATTCGTCGTCGTATGTGAACTTTTCTGAAAATTATGGAGGTGCGATGTTTCTTTATGTTTTTATTTAGGGCTAGCAAAGATGAATGATTGTTTGATTTATTTGCATTTTACTTACCATATTAACGTATTGATTCAATCACTGTATATTTTGATTAGTTGGTTTGTAATTTATGGTGGAGTACAAATTATGTGTACAATAAGTCATTTGCTAAAAGTTTTGTGATTAATTTTTGTACTTACCTATTGATGATAGGTCGAATAGTTCATTTTGTTCTCTACCTAATAGTTTATACAGTAGTAAGTTTGAGTTGTATTTTTTTCTCATAATCTAAGTCACAACATGAAATTAATTAGTTATTTTTGTTTTCTGTAATGCAGATATTACTTTATTTTTATAAATTTAAATTAATATAAATCAAATTAAATATCTAAGCATCGCACAGATGTGACACTAGTTATATTAAAAACTCAATTCTATTTAAAATTTTATCACATGTCGCACACGGTGAGACATGCGTAAAACTTACAAAGCAATCCAAAAGTATGCCTGATCATTCCTACTCTATCCAACACTTGTCCTATAAAAGACAACCTTCCAAAAATAAGTGTATGCCGCTTGATTAGCGACGAACACACGTTATTCTTTAGTAAAAGGCTAAAGAATAGTACGCTACGTGCTCGACGCATGGCTGCGTGATTACTCTATCCAACACTTGATGACACCATATGTTTTAATTGTAATAATTATTCATCATTACTTATATACTTCCTCAAATTCGCTATCAAACATCACACTTTAACTTGACACAAGTTTTGAAAAATGTAACAGAAAATGATTTGAAAAAGATAGTGACATGTGAGTCATAGTTATATATATTGGTTTTATAATAAGAGTGAACTACATAAATGGCGGAGAGGATCACCTCATTCAAATAATACACCATTTCATCCTACACTAATAAAATAATGACATGTGGATATTTTTTAAATTAACAAAATAATAGACTAAAAGATTAATTATCATCATACATATCTTCGTACACTAATAACTTACTGCCATTATGGCATATACGTATTCTTTAAAGAAAGGAACTAACAAACTAAAACTCCAACACACACACACCATCAATTCATCAACATCAAAGGATCAACAGCCAACAGATATTATACTAAAATCACAACTCGACACATCTAGAGATCGTTGTCGATTTAGCCACATATCATACTCTTTAGCCTGCACGATGATGAATACAAATAGACCAAACTATAACACCAAAACAATTATGCCATTGCATTGTTAGAAAACAGATAAAAAGGAATCACCATCAACAAAAAAAAAAGTTGTATAAAAACTCGAATCTATCTACTAAAAACACGTTAGGATGATTTGCAAAAACTTCGAAAATTGGACAAAATCATCTTCAATCGAGCAAAATCACATAAACGAATGGCAACTAATGTCAGATCAATCAAACATTAGGCAACCAATCCTTCCACGCGAATTCGAAACTTATCTCAATAGTTAAATGAATTCGACACGAGTTCCGAATTTCGGTACCGAAAAAACAACTCAAAAGAGAAGCATCCAGCAAAAACCAGATCACCGCTCTAGACTATTAGCCGACTAAAACACATAGCTCGCCAAAACAAAAATCGATAACTTATTCAAACTAGACGAGGGACGAAAATCAAATCAAGCGAGCCACGCGCAATAAAATAATCAGAAGAAGCGATAGCAATGCGACGGAAAATTTGGAGAAACGGAGGGGCGGAGACTCACCATTTCCGATCGTGCTTGAGTTTGAAGCAGAGAATGCGAGGACCAGCGTCGGACTGTGGGGAAAGAAAATGAAAGAAATTTTAGAGAGAGATATTATTTATTGGTTTGATTAACCAAAATGTTGGCGTATGAGGATAATTAATCTTTAGTCTATTATTTTGTTAATCCACATGTCATTATTTTATTAGTGTAAGATGAAATGGAGTATTATTTGAATGAGGTGATTCGCTCCGAATAACTGGTACCTGATCTTTTACTTTGCACGTAAATGGAACATGATCTTTACTTTATATCATTTTTGGTACCTAATGCCATTTTCACCCCAAAATGCCCTCTAAACAAATACATTTTTCCATTTGTGTCATGGAGGATATTTTAGGCATACATAAAACTAGTACCAAAAGTGATATTATAATAACTTCTGTAATTCTCCTCACTCTTTATAGTATTATTAATAATCAATATTAATATTATTATTTTGATATAATAAATTAATAATTAATTAATATCATCCAAATATATTTAATTATAATTATAGTTATATTTATATTTAATTATTATAATAATAGTATTATAATACTAAAAATAGTAGTAACTAATAAATAGTTATAATATAAATATTTAAATTATGAATCATATAATATCTAATAAATATATTATTAATAGATAGTTATAATATCTAATCAATATAGTCTTAATAAAAAATTAAAATTGTGAATCGTATTCATAATGATATAAAGAGTTGAATATTTTTTGTTAGGTGTTTCAACCCTAAAACGAGTATTAAATAATTTAATAAAAAAATATTCAATTGATTTAATTAAAATAATTAATTTAATTAGGTATTTTGTTCTTGATTTATATTAGAGCATCTCCAATGGTCGGCTAGCGACCGGCTAGCCGAACCATTGGAGGCGGCGAGCGGCTAACCAGCGAGCCGATCGGCGTGGGTTGGCCGATTGGTGGGCGCTGGCCGATGCGGCTGGCCGCCATTGTGGCGGCCCGATCGGCCAGCGCCGAATATTCTTTTTTTTTTTTTATATATAAAAAAACCTATATAAACGCGATTTTAGTTTCATTTTCATTTGCACCACTTGTTTTAACGAGTTTTCTCTCTCTCTAACTTTCTGTACAAGAGCATCATCGAGCGATGAGTAACGCGGGTGGTAGCGGTGGTGGTAGTGGTGGTAGTGGTGGGGATGCTGAGGAGTACGAACGGAGGATGAACGAGGCTATGAATGCCTACATGTACCGCGAGATGGAGCGGTACATGCGTAGGGTGGAACAGCAGGCCATACCTCGCCCTCCACGGGTTATCCACCGCCGAGCAGTGATTGATCGGGATCACGCCGCACATCAGCGGCTGTACGACGACTACTTTTCAGAGAACCCGCGATTTCCCGCCAACATGTTCCGGCGGCGTTTTAGAATGCGCGGGGAGTTGTTTGTGCGCATCGTTGGCACATTAGAGCGTCGATATCTGTGTTTCCGCTTTAGGCACGATGCGGCTGGCAGACCCGGCCATTCCCCTATTCAAAAGTGTACGGCGGCAATCAGGCAGTTGGCCTACGGAGGCGCGGCAGACATGTGGGATGAGTACCTCCACATCGGTGAGTCGACAGCCCTGGAATGTCTGAAGGATTTCTGTGGGGGCGTGATAAACGTTTTCGGTGAGCACGTACCTTTGAAGCCCTACTCCCGAAGATTGTCGGGAATTTGATGCGGATGCGGGGAGAAGCATGGGTTCCCGAGGATGTTAGGCAACATAGATTGTATGCATTGGGAGTGGAAGAACTGTCCGACTGCCTGGAAGGGGGCCTACACGACCGGCTACGCCGATTTCTTGCCGAAATACCATTGGAGATGCTCTTATGAATTCAATTAGATGTATGTATAAAACACTAAAAAGAAAGAAGAAAAAAGAGGAAACATAAACTAAGGAGAAAAAAAAAAGAAAAAAGGAAGATAAAATACTAAAAGAAAGAAGAAAAAAGAAATAAGAATAAACCAAAGAAGAGAAAAAGAAATAAATAAAGGACGAAAAAAAATCACATGATTGGTATTATTTAATTGAAATTTCCAAAAACATCCTCCATAACAAAAAAATCACGTGTTTGGTACCTAGGGTTATAATTGTCACTTAGTACAAAAAATGATATAAAGTAAAGATCAGATACCATTTACGTGCGAAAGTGAAAGCTCAGGTACCATTTATATAGTTCACTCTTATAATAAAATGTGAGGGGAATAGGTTTGTATACATGAGGTCCATTACAAAAAATAGTAAAAAGTAAATGTGATAAGTATTGACGGACGGACCGAAAAGGAAATAAAATTATATCTTCAATTATTGGTGACAATATAAACGGATATTGGTCTCTAAAAATCACAATTTTTGAGCGAAACGAGGAAATTCGGTATCACATTTGAAGAATTTATAACAATAATATAAGAAATTTGATTATTTAACATCATGATGCAGTAATACTTCTACTTTAAAAAACAGATTTTATATATCCAATTTTAACGATTTCTATTTTTCAATAATAATATATTACACATTTTCAGTAATAGTATTAAATCAATTAACAACTAATTTTTATAATAATTAAATAAAATTTATCTATACAAATTAAATTGAATTTTTTGATATTTTATAATTAATACTTTTATAATATAATACTAATAATTGGATTGTTACATGTTTCAAGCGAATCATGTTGATGTTGGTTATTTTTAAAATATTTCATACAAATTTAAAACTGTTGTATTCATATAATCAACTACTTATTGGAATTTTAAAACAAAGCGAATTGGTATGAAATAGATTAGATTTACATTTTAAAATTTAAAAAATAATAGAAATATCATAATTCTCAAAATTAATTAAAATCAAAATTACAGTAGTAAATCCTAACAGAGACATTGCGTCTCAAATCACTACTCATAATAAAACAAATGTAATTTCAAGTCTATCAATTAGGCCCTCAAAATTGGAGTAGATTGGAACTTATAAGTAATTAAGTCTATTATTTCAAAGGAAAAAGTCCAGGAAAATTCAAAAGAATTAATAGGAAAAAGATGCATTAATGTAGGACTCAGTAAACTAATTTGAGAAAAAAACCAATTGGTATAGATATACTATTACAAAAACCAATTTGAGAAAAAAATTCACTTAATTTAATTATTAAATTTGGATAAGCTTGACTATACCAATTAACTTTATTATCAGTCATGGATTTTAAAAGTTTAATACTAATGTGTAAAATTAACTTAATTTAAGTATTAAATTTTAATAATTATTTAAGTCAATATAATTATATTACATATGTCATACATATTGTTGACCAAATAACTTTCAAAATCACTATAAAATGAGGTCGACCTTATTCATTTCCTCTCATCACAAAACAAAATAGCAAAATGTCTCGCCCATATTCTTTCTTATTTCTTACTGTATCCTTAATTTTACTTGTCACTCCATCTCTTGCTCGTGGAATAGATGAAGAAGACGTATCATCATTCAAATATGATTTAAATGAAATTGACGAGGATGAGAATTTGTGGAGACATGTAAAACCCCACCTCCACTTTGCTCCATCTCCTCACGGCCGCCGCCCCAACCACCACCGCCACGCTCTCTCTCCTCATGGAAGCCGCCACCGCCATCCCATCGGCCATCGTGCTGAGGCTCCACACCACATCCACCACTCTCCTCCTCCACACCGTCACCATCCCATCGGCCATCATCATGCTCCTCCACCACACCATCACGGCAGCCATCGTGCTCTAGCTCCTCACATCCACCATGCTCTTCCTCCACACCACCACCACCCCGGCTGCCATCATGCTCCTCCTCCACACCATCACCGCGGCCATCGTGCTCCATCTCCTCATCACATCCACCATGCTCCTCCACCACATAAACATACTGATAATTAAATAAACAAAACATGATAATAATACACATTTTATGTAATCATCAGTCGAATCCATTTTTTGGAGATACATATATTACTATCTTTATTTTTTACTGTTATGCTATATGAGTTATTCAACTATCCTTATTTATAATATATTGAGTGTTACTAGTGCATGTCTATGAATCAATTTTCTATCATGGGTAATTCATTGTATTAATATGATTATATTGGTTATAACTTCCTTAATTGTATTACTTACGCCCGTGACGGATGTGACAACCCGGGTTTTTTTATGACTTCTAATGCTAAGAATCATACGTAACGAAATAGTATATGTATAGTTTGTAGAAAATGACGTAAGAAGAATTTTCATATATAAATTGTTAGAAAAAAGATAAAAATAAATTGGAATGTTGTAATAAAAATTTTTCCATCGAATCATTTATTGTGATTCATAAGAAATTGAAGTTTGTAATGATCCTAAATGAATAAAAATATAAATTCAAAGTGAGAATTGTAATGTCCGATAGAATATAAATTTTACAAGACAATTATATTAGATACTCCCTCTGTCCCACTACAAGTGAGGCGTTTCTTTCTGGCCGTGTTTTTATGAAGGTAATAATAAATAGTTAGAATTGAAAAAAATTAAAATAAGATAGATAATAATATAGAAGAGAGTCGTTCATACATTATTATCTTACTTACTTTATTTTATCTCTACTCTAACTATTTATTATTGCAAAACAATGTCCGATTTGGAGCGCCTCACTTACTAATCTACAGTAGTATAAGTAAATAAGAGGAACATGCAAGTCTCGGACAGCTTGTTCGACAATAGCGTGCGTGCTGCGGTACACCTCCGAGCATTTTTAAGACTTCATGTTTACGTGCCTGAACTCAAAAACAAACATAATTAAAGGTGGGTTACAATGGATCACTTTAACTCAAAAATAAACATAATTAAAGGTGGGTTACAATGGATCAAGAGATATTACTTAGCCAAAAAGAAAAAAGAAAGAAAAAAGAAAAGAAAAGAGGAGTTACATGGAAGTAATATATACAAAGTGAATAGATGAAAAAGACAATAGACCTATGCCATCGTAACTCCTTATTGTATTGGACACTTGTCAAATACATGCCACATGTCAAATTATGTGACATTTGTTATAATTGTTGGTGATATAAAATGCTTAATACTACCAAAATTTGTGGGAGTTATACACACTAAAACCACCATTTTCAACAGTGAAGAGGATATAGAGAATTGTGGATCATTGGAAACCAAGGTATCAATCCAACAACTCTTACTCCTTACCAAGCATGCATGTAGAAAAGTTTTGAGAAATATAGAATCTGCCTCAATTAAGATCAACAAGATCAAGGAATTTAACAACATAGCTTTCACCAGCCAACACGATCTTCTAAAACAACCAAAAATGTGTAAGTTCATCCAAAGACATGAAATAACCAAAATAAATCATATGAAAGTAACAAGTACATAGATGGAAAGCTTATCTTGGAAACTATGAGTTCCGGCGACAACTCCAGTGAATATTTTGGCGACGACACCCAATCTACCGAAATATGAAATTATTAGTCAAATTTTAATGTTCAATAAGCAAATCTAAATAAGAAGAAATAGCGAGAGGAAGGAGCTTACCTTGCCGGAGAAGCCGATGGTAGTGTCGAGCACATAGAAGGACGACGGTGTGAGATTTTGGTGTATATCGTTTATAATTTTTTTCCTTTTCTTTTTATTTCAGTATATGAGAAGTAGCTCGGCTTCTGGCCAGTGGAGACCAAGGATACTTTCCCGAGGAACGATACTCGTAGCCACTCGTTCTGGCCTGTCGACGACACTGTCCGACCTAGGCACAAGTAGCGACGAGGAGAAAGAAGACGTAGAGTACCAACTCCTGGAGCTTCCACACCAACCAGTAAGAGCACCAGTGAGAATGGGCCTAAGAAAGGAAAGCCCAAATCTGAATTTTTGGGCCTAAGAATAAATTAGTTAAGTAAGCTAAGATAATTAGTCGCGATCCGAATTATTATAGTTTTGTGTAAAATTTGTAGCAATGTATGGAGTATCAATTTGGTCGAAGCCTGAAAATAATAGAAGAAGAAACATCAAATAATATATGAGTGTTAGAAATTTCTTTAGGATAAGTGAAATAAGAAAAGAGAATTAATAATGAGGCATGCATTCATATTAAAGTTTAAGAATTTCTTGAAGTTTGATTAGTATTTTATACTATATTGTGATGTTTTCAAAAAGGTTATCTCCGCAAGTTAAGGTCAGAGTGAGAAATTCAAGTTAACGAAATTAAACGAACGAGGTGAACTTTTCTATCCTACATACTAATGTGGATGAAAATGTGAACTTATATGTCTTTATTTAAACAAAGGATATTGTCTTGCCATAAATTATTTGTTTTATGTGTATGAAGCCTATCTGTTTGGTTGGAACTTAAGAATCGAATTCGGGTCCGAGTGAGGGTGGTGTCCCTACTCGGATTAGTGTACACATGTGACCGTGGAAGGTGGCCACCTTCCCGGGTCACAAAGGATGCTATAGAGGTCGTGGGAGGTGGCCACCTCCCCGACTGGAGAAAGATGTAGATGACCGTGGAAGTGCACCATCTCCACGGCACTTGGTGTTCAGATATGGCAAAATTACAGAAAGAACTTAGATTGATCAGTCGAACTTTAGCTCACAAAGAATTTACTAAGCTCGGGCCTTTTAAGAGAAAACCCTCGAGTGTTACTGTGATGGCATGACAATATTTTCATTTTATGTATGTATATTTCGGCAATGTGTTCACTGAGTATTTTTATACCCAGCCCTGCATATATTTCTAAATGTACAGGTTGAGCAGTGATGGTGGAGAATGTTGAGCAGAGTTATGATTTTCTTTTTATTTTAAGTAGAGGCTTCATTGTTTACCTCCCCTCCCCTCTTCTTATTTTCCACCCTTACTTACGGTTTCCCGACTTTGCTATCCTTAGAAAAGTGCGGTCGTGACAATAGAATAAAAGCTTCGAGTGATTATACCATTTTATAAAAAGCAAGTTCAAGATATCATAATCACGCTAAGTTAGGGGACAAAAAAATTTATCACAATGCTCACAAATAATGAATGATATATCTATCCATCAACATCTACTAATCTCTCATCGATTTACTATAAACAATAATTTCGTCGTACGAATATTAGTATTCACAATGTTATTCCCACTCGATGTAAAATATTTTATCTTTTTGGGACGTCCTGTTCTAATTGATGCATTCTTCAAATTTCGATATTCTGATATACGAATTGAGTGTGCATATTGAGCAATTACTTTTAATTTTTTTGAAAGGCTCGAAATACAATAATTGTGTGTTTTCTACTTTTTCAATCGACATGTATACGAACCAAAGTAATATTATGGCCCTATATGAATTGTTGTGAAGAGTATAAACACACTAGACCTCATGAATTTACAATAACATATAGTAGAAGAATTAAGAATAGTTTCAAGCCGTCCGGGTTAATTTAGTGATGGAGTCGGGTCTTGCGTCGTTAGAATATACTGAATTTCAAGTTTAATTAACAACAATGTCTTAATTAAAGTCGAGTCTGCATGCCACATATGAACTCGAGACTCAATTTAAGTGTGTATATTTAGTGATGGAGTTAGGACCAAAATTATAAAACGGTTAACGTATGAACAACTTTTGCACTTTAATCTAAACATAAGTGACATATTAATTTATGCTTCTTCTTCTACTCCTAAATCCAACTACTGCATGAGTATAGCTCGATAAAGCGAATTGGTGTGAAATAGATTAGATATACATTTTAAAATCAATTGAAAATATAATAAATTTCAACATTAATTAAAAAAAATAATGTAAAATGGCAAAGTAAATTCTAATAAATTACGTCTCAAAACCACTACTCATAATAAAATAAAAGTAATTTCAAGTCATTGAGGTCAATATTCAATAGCGATTGGTGAAATATTGGAGTATACATTTTTGTTTACTACTAATAGTTTAACATTTTTCTTTGCACAATCGTGTAATTCTTTCAAACTGAATTCAAAAATTAGGCTCAAATCGGAGAAATTTGAAGATATGTAAGGCTATTAATTCAAAGGAAAAACTCCAATAAAATTCAAATGAATTAATAGGAAAAAGATGCATTAATATAGGACTCGAGAAATTAATGTGAGAAAGAAGCAACTGGTATAGCAATATTAAAACTATAAAATCTTGAGCATATCAATTCACTTTATTATCAGTCATGGATCTTATAAATTTAATACTATTAAATTTGGATAAGCTTGACTATATCAATTCAGTTGTTTACTAGTCATGGATTTTAGAAATTGAAAACTAACGTGTAAATCACTTATTTTAATAGTATTACATATGTCATCCATATTATTGACCAAAAACTTTCACAATCACTATAAAACGAGTCGGACCTTATTCATTTCCTCTCATCAGTTCAAATTACAAAATACATTAGCAAAATGTCTCGTGCATATTCAGTCTTATTTCTTTTTGGATATTCAATTTTACTGGTCACTCCTTCTCTTGCTCATGGTTTAGATGAAGAAGACGTATCATCATTCAAATGTGATTTAAATAAAAGGGTTTTTGGCGTTAGAAACCATAAACTTTCCCTGAATTCTGGTTTTTCCCACGAACTTTTAAATTTGTTTTTAAAACCATCAACTTTCGATTCGTATGCGATTTGCCAACCCGACCTGAATACCCAATTTCCACTTAAATTCCGGCACGAAATTGTCCAACGTGGACGCCGTAAAAATGACTGGGCAACGTCGTCGTTTTGTGCACACCCTAATTTAAAATACGTATCATGTTTATTGGAGCATTTGAGCCCGATTTAACCTCCATTGGAGCATTTTCATATGCAAGATACAAGCTATCCCCAGTTTCCGTGTTCTGCGTGAACTTTACCTTCACAAATGTCCCTTCCCCAATCGTCCGCCCCACCTCATACTTCCCCACCTTCCGCACCACCATTTTCGATTGGGGAAAGCAGCCAAAATGGTGGTGCGGAAGGTGGGGAAGTATGAGGTGGGGCGGACGATTGGGGAAGGGACATTTGCGAAGGTGAAGTTCGCGCAGAACACGGAGACTGGGGATAGCTTGTATCTTGTATATGAAAATGCTCCAATGGAGGTTATATCGAGCTTAATAAATTGTTGCTGTTAGTAGCAGATTAAGGACGGAATATCCGCTAGTAATTGTACTAGCGAAATTAGTAGCAAATTTATGATAGATTTTGATTCATCAATCACGGATAATAATTAGCAGCGTATATAGCAACAGATTGATAGTCACTAGTAATTAGCAACGAACAAATGTTGCTAGTAATAAATTACTAACAATATTGCAGTGGATTGATATTCACTAGTAAGTAGCAACAGACAAATGTTGTTGGTAAACAATTACCAACGGAATTACAACGGACTCATTTGCACTGCTAAGAAGCAACAAACAAATTTCGTTGGCAATAAATTACCAACAATATTGCAGCGGATTGATATTCACTAGTAAGCAGCAACATACAAATGTTGTTGGTATTAAATTACCAACAGAATTACAACGGACTAATTTGCACTGCTAAGTAGCAACAAACAAATATCGTTGGCAATAAATTACCAACAATATTGCAACGGATTGATATTCACTAGTAAGTAGCAACAGTTAAATGTCGTTGGTAATATATTACCAACGGAATTACAACGGTCTAATTTTCACTAGTAAGTAGCAACAAACAAATATCACTAGTAATAAATTACCAACAATATTGCAACAGATTGATATTCACTAGTAAGTAGCAACAGACGAACGTCGTTGGTAATAAATTACCAATGGAATTACAACAGAAAAATTTTCACTAGTAAGTAGCAACAGACAAATGTCATTGGTAATAAATTACCAACAATATTGCAGCAGATTGATGTTCACTGGTAAGTAGCAACAGATAAATGTCGTTGGTAATATAATTACCAACAGAATTACAGCAGAACAATTTTCACTAGTAAGTAGTAACAGACAAATATCGTTGGTATTAAATTACCAACAAATTAGCAACAATAATGGTCAGCGACTAGTTAACAACCAAAAATTGCACTGGTAATAAATATTTAACAAAAAGTTGCAAAATATTACTACCTCCGTATTTTAAAATATAAACTTTTTCCGTTTGAGTCTGTCTCTTAAAAATATAAACTTTCTGACTTTCTCTCTCTGATTTTACCAATTTTTCTCTTATTCTCTTACTTTATCAATTGTGCATTAAAATCCGTGCCCTTTCAAAAGTTTATATTTTTCCAATTGTGCATTAATCCGTGTTGTTTCAAAGGTTTCTATTTTTAAAATATGGAGATAGTACTTAATAATAACTCTGTCTTATATTATTATTATTATTATTATTATTATTATGTGCATTAATTTAATATAAATTACTACATATTAATAATAAGAAAAAATTTTCTATCATACTCCCTCTTTAGTATACAAGTGATTGATTTTCCCTTTTATGTTTGTCTCACCACTAATGATTAATTTTCCTATTTCACAATAAAACAATATTATTATTTCTTAATTATTTTATTTTCTCTTTTATCTCTCCTACTAATTTTATTCTCTCTCATTTAATTTAATAGTATGATTTTCTAAAATCTAGTCTCCACGAGAAACCAATCATTTATAATAGTCACATAACATTGCTAATGAAATTTATTATAATAGTTCCAAGACATGTCGCTCATGAAATTTATATTATGAAATCTATTGCTATTAGTTAATTATGAGTTCTGTATTCTCTTTCTTTCTTATTATTGAGCTTTATGAATAAAACTAGTAAGATAATTATGTACATGTATATATTATCTTAACTCGTAGTGACCAATCATTAATTTACTAATATTTCGGTAAATTGTAAATTTTGAAATTTTTTATTTATACTACTACTATAGTTTTTTATTCTAATTGAAAAAATCTTAATCCAAATTAATGATCTACATTAAAGTAAATTAAAATTAATATATTGGAGTTATTCGGTTGACAACTTAATCCTAGATGGATTGTCATGGCAACAAATAGACACTATAGTATAGCATATTCCATAATATTTAAATCATTAAATAAATAACAATCCTTCAAACTATATCCTTAAAGTCATCGAATTATTAAAAATTAAATATAACAAACTAATGACAAAATAAACTAAAATATTTAATTAATAAATTATTGTTTAGAGGAGAAGTGATTAGGGTATCTACGTAATTTAGTACTCCTTCCGTCCCATTAAAGATGACTCACTTTCCTTTTTGGTTTGTCCCAACTAAGATGACCCATTATATAAAATGGAAACTCATTTATCTCTACTTTATCCCCTCTCTCTTACTTTACTCTCTCCATTTAACACACAAAATAAAGTTGCATAAAATCTCGTGCCGCCCAAGAAAGGGGTCATCTTCCTTGGGACGGAGGGAGTAATACTCTACGCAAATTTCCTTTTATTAAATTCAGTAATACTCACGCAATATTAAATTTAGTAATACTGATCACGCATTCGGCAACAATATTTATTCATTTAATACGGAAGAACTATCTATGCTAAAATCATAGTTAAATTATAATCTTCTTTAAATTAATAGATATGATAATCATTAAAGCTTTCAATATAATACCTTAACTTAACCTACTAAACAAGCCCACCAATAGCCCTAATTAGACGTACTAAAACCTAAATATTCGTAGTATTTAATTAGCTCAATTAGCACACAATTTTTGGAGAATTCTAATCATTTGCCGCAGCCGCCACTCCTTCCTCTCACGGTTCTTCCTCTCCTTTCTCTCACGGTTCTTTCTCTTAAATCTTGCTTCTGATTTTGCAAAAGCATTATATATACAAATGTTGTTGTGAATTTTAGAGTCCAAGGGGTGTTGCAGTTATATATACAAATGTTGTTGTGAATTTTAGAGTCCAAGCTAGGCACACCCCTGTCCACCTAAAATATGTGCATTAGAGGAATTTACATGTCATTTTCTTACTACAAAATTGTCTACATATCAAGTACTACAACATATTTTTTAAATTGATTGGTTTATCTATGAAAAAAGTAGAAAGAATTTGTTTTGTTTAATGTTTATACACAATTTTATAGAGTTTACTTATGTCGTACATGGATTTGGATCTAATCTCAAATACATATGTAATGTTCCCAATCACATGTTATGTTTCAAGCATGCATTATATGGTTCCTGCAACTTTATTTCTTTGACAATTGTATTTTTTTAGTTTATTTCTCATATCATTTCATGGCAACACAATATATAGTACTCACTGTTAATAACAAACATTTTTGTCACAAAAGTTGATTAATGATGGGTTATGAAAATAAACGCCAAGACGATTACAATTTTGAGTGGTTCTGAATGCTACCATGATATGCACTCAAACATCAATTCTCATGTGATCTGTCCACCAGTTGCAGATAAACCTGTGTATGAATCTTATTCTCAAAGATTGCACTAATGTATTTATGTGTATCACATATGCAGCGTCGTGGTGGTGGTCAAACCTCGTAGTACTGAATCCTCTCGCGCGGGATATGAATGTGGCACTTGAGGATGTCAATCTCATAGAAATTTAATGCAGAGCACGAGATGCGAATGAAACTAGAAGAAGAAGTGAAGTTGCTCAAAGAAAGGACTGTTATATGCTTTTTTTAATTTACAGTCTATTAGAGTTCATGTGTTTTTTTTTTGGAAAAATACATTATTAGTTTTTGGGTTTTAAATACATTATTAGTTTATCAATTATTATTGTCTACAAATTGATGTTCTTTAGTTGTTAATTGTTGGTTTGTTGTACGTTGTTTGTTAAGCAAACGAATAATTGAAACAATAACGTGTAATTTGAACTTAGTAACGGAATACCAATTGGTGAATTTTAAAAAAAATTATCACATTAGAGGCGAATTGGGCTTGCTGCTAATTCGTTAGTAATATATAGTAGCAAACTGAGTCGTATTTAGCACTGACAATTTTAGGGTGGATTAGTGTGCTGCTAATTTTTTCGATCCCATTTTGATGACAATAATTTAGGAGCGGATTTGGTGCATTACTAATTAGTTGCTAACAGTTTGTAATGGACTCTGGTTGTTGCTAATATTTTCGATCCCTTTTTGATGCCATCAATTATCAACGGACTCCTTCTGCTAATAATTTGTTACTAAAACATTGGTAGCACAATTTAGGTAGTTGCTAAATTTTAGCAGCAAGGAATTTAGAAGCAGCGTGAATTTGTTGCTAATCCGCTGCTAACCCATTTTACTAGCGGAATTATGAGAATTAGCAACAAAATTTTTCGCTAGTAAATAGAGATTTTTTTGTAGTGCTTCCGCACCACCATTTTCGATTGGGGAAAGCAGCCAAAATGGTGGTGCGGAAGGTGGGGAAGTATGAGGTGGGGCGGACGATTGGGGAAGGGACATTTGCGAAGGTGAAGTTCGCGCAGAACACGGAGACTGGGGATAACTTGTATCTTGTATATGAAAATGCTCCAATGGAGGTTATATCGAGCTTAAATGCTCCAATAAACGTGATACGTATTTTAAATTAGGGTGTGCACAAACGACGCCGTTGCCAAGTCATTTTTACGGCGTCCACGTTGGGCAATTTCGTGCTAGAATTTAAGCTAAAATTGGGTATTCGGCTCGGGTTGGCAAATCGCATACGAATCGAAAGTTGATGGTTTTAAATACAAATTTAAAAGTTCGTGGAAAAAACCAGAATTCAGGGAAAGTTTATAATTTTTAAGGCCAAAAAGCCTTTAAGTAATTCTCGATCGTATAGCTCTAAAGTGAATCTATTATTTGGAGATACATATATTACTATCTTTATTTTTTATTGTTATACTATATGAGTTACTCAATTATCTTATTTATGTCTATGATTCAATTTTCTATCATGGGTAATTAATTTTATTAATATGATTGTATTGGTTTATATCACTACTATCTTAATTTTTTATTGTTATATTATATGAGTTACTCAACTATCCTTATTTATAATATATTGAGTGTTACTGGTGCATGTCTATGAACCACTTTTGTATATATTCGTTCTGGTTATATATTACCGGCAAAGTAATCAATTAAATAATATCAGCATTTTTCATTCTCGTCAATCCACGAAAATTACGAAATAATATCCGCATCTAGCTTTTACTAGTACTATTTTTTTATAAATGAGCTTCATTTTTCATTGAATTATTACCCTCACATTCTATTATAAAACTAACTTTTCCTATCCACTTTCTTTTACAATAAATCAACATCAAGTCAAAGTGAGATTTTAAATCCGCACGTCTAAAACACCAAAACGTGAACAATTTCATAAAACAAATAATGAAAATGAACTATTGCATAAAATGAACAATACATCCGAAATCTTTGAACTTCTCAACAACAAAAGGCCTTTGTATTCCTCCAACCTCATCACTTTTATTTCTCCCATCTCAACAATTTGTTCTACAATAACTTCAATTTATTAAGAGCCAATTTTATATATTTCTATAAGCAGAGGGGAGCGATCTTGCTATTTTCGACTCGACTCTAGGAGTGCAACTTGTTGTGTGACCGGAACAACCAAGTACAACTATAGGTACAACGCAATATAGTCACCAAGAGACGATACTTCAACACCACAAACATTATCGGCACACACCCGAAGAACGCCAAGAGCAACGTCGTCGCCACCCACCCGTGCTCGAAAAACAGCAAGCACGAGCAGAACGCCACCATCATCGCCACGATGGAGAAGAAGAGCGTCGACACGCCCACCACCATCCAAATCGGCAGCGCTCTAAGGAAGTCCTCGTCTGAGTAGCGGGACGTGAGAATCGAGAGGAACATGAGCATCAAGGTGAGCGAGGAGAGCGTCGCCACCGCCTCCGACAGAGGGAAGATCATGAACATCCTCTCGTTCTCGAGGATCGGGACGCCGCTGTTGTTGTATCCCCCGGGGACCGTGAAAGCCGTTGTGAAAACCACGGTCGCGATCAGCATCGTCACCATCATGCACGATTTTGCGGTCTGCTTCATGAATTTCTCCCCTTCCGCTCGTATACCTCTGTGCTCGGCAACGAATAATTCGTGGGGCGTTTGCCCTTTCTTGTTCTTCTTGTGTCTGGATGCGGGCCGTACGAGCTTCTCGACCTCCTGAGAATTTTTATATTTTCACGTTACATCTCGTATCTTTCGATATAAAATGAAAGGCTAACACTAGTATCGCATTTTTGTACCTTGAACCACAGTACTTCCCGTTGCATCTGCCAAGCGGCCCCGGGAATAGTGTCAAGCTGATTTTGAGGTGCCAATTTTTCCGCCAAGTGCAGTATGTTGTTACCCTCATTATCTACATATGTTGCAAGCAAATCTTTGGTACCACCCAACTCATACATCAAGTTGAACACTTTGACGTAGCGACGCAAAACTGCAACATGAAATATGCTATGTCTTTTTGTATTTACTTTGTATAGTAAATTATGGTCATTATTGAATAACTCCACTAAGAAGTCGTCGTTTCCCGATTCTGCCGCTATAAAAAAATACTCCCTCCGTCCCCCATTAAGAGTCACACTTTTCCATTTCGGTCTGTCCTCAATTAAGAGTCACACTTCATTTTTACCATAAATAGTAAGTAGGTCCCACATTCCACTAACTCAACTCACTCACATTTTATTATAAAACCAATATAAAAAAATGGATCTCACATTCTACTAACTTTTTCAACCAACTTTTCTTCACATTTCTTAAAACCCGTGTCTGGTCAAAGAGTGACTCCTAATAGGGGACGGAGGGAATAATCCCGATGAATCTACCACTTTAACTCTTGTTGTTTCATTATTTTCTGACTTTGTTGACCTAGTAGGAGCTATTGTTTCAGCATGTGTTGACTCAATAGCTTCTACTATTTCATTATTTATTGACTCAGTAGGAATGACTATTTCAGTAGGTGCTGACTCAGCATGAGCTGCTGCTTCAGCATGTGTTGAATCAGTAACTCCGACTCCTTCAGTATGTATTGCTGCTTCAATATCATTTTTTAATGTATTTTTTTAATAAATTAGTGAGGAGTAGGGTGGCACGGTGGCTCGTGTGTGGAAGTCCGGATTTTTTTTTATAATGTAATTTTTTTATTTTTAGTTAATGTACCTTTTTTTTTAATGCAATTAATGAATTTTCCCGTATATGTCTCGTAAATTTAATTCCGTAATTCAATCGTAATTTTAATTTCGTAAATGTAGTATATTTTGAATTATTTTTATTGCGGCGGCCTATGGCTGACCTAAATCTGATATGGCAAGTGGATTTTTAGTGCTGCTAACGTGGCAAGGAGAGAGAGTGGCTGGCTTATGACTAGCCTATTTGCATTGGAGATGGTCTGACCCCCACTGCATGTCATGACTGCCAGCCTCTGTCTGGTCCACTACAACAATTATTCAACATGAAAGTCAAGAAAAATGGAATTCAAATTCGACTCTTATTCGACTCTAATTTTACTTGGGAATAATTAGAATTTAGAAGTTGGATTGAAAGGACAGTTTTAACCACCACGGAAATAAAAGTATAAAGCACTTGACAAGACACATGCATGTATTGAATCATCTAGTGATATAGTGGAGTAATAATTTACTCCCTCCGTTTTCATAGTAATAAAGACATTTCTTTTCGGCACGGAGATTAAGAAAAATTATGTTAGGTGAGTTAAGTAAAGTAAGAATAAAATAGAAAATAGAAAAAGTTAGAGAGATGAAGAGAAAAAAAAGTAATAAAGAGTAAAGTAAATATAGAAAAATGTATTGACTTTTACTAAAATGGAAAATGACTCTTTTATTAAAAAGGGAAATGACTCATATTTTATTGCAATAGTATATTTCCGACATGGGCATCTGCTGAAGATTTAGTCAAGCAGAAGGTAACCGTCAACCAATGGTGGTGGGTACCACAATAGGATATTGTCGTGGTGATTTGAATTCTCAATTTACTACTCCATCAGTCTCACTAGGGGTGTCGAAACGGGTAGCGGGTATCGGGAAACCCTCAACCCGACCCGCTACCCACCGGGTAACGAGTACCCGCTACCCGATGATAATGAGAAACGGGGCAGGATCAGGTAGTTTGTTTTAAATTTTTGCGGGTATGAGTATACCCGCTACCGGTGCGGGTATACCCGTCAAACCCGATAATACCCGTTATTTTTAGGATTAAAATTTTCAAATATTTTGTTTTAGTTAGTTAGTTTCAAATCTATATATATACTCCCCAATGATACACTTTATTTCCAATTTTATCCGCTTCCAAATGAAGGATTGCAAGATTGGTGAAAGTGAAACTTTTATTAGTTTAGTGTCTTTAGATTAGAGATTTAAAATATTTAGACTTTTCTTTGAAGTTATTTATATTTAAACTTTTGATGAAAGTGAATTATTTTTTATTTTATATTAAACTTTTGATTAGTGATTTAATTTTAGACATGCTTGATGTTTCTATCATATTTGCTTATTTGAAATTTGAATTTGCATTATATTTCATACGTAGTCATATTATATTTAATAGATGAGAACTCATCATATTTGTGCATAGTTAATAGTTGGAAACTGTGCAAATACAACAAAGTAAAAATAATACAAATCTAAAATCATAGTGTAGCAACTAGCAACAATCCCAAAATTCATTTTAGAATTTCAAACATGTACATAAAATTATTGTATTAGATGACTAGCATTGATGATAAGCGAAAACTAAAAGCATAATACCATTGGTAATCCCATAACCGCATCGGGTATCCCAAACCCGCAGTTGCAGGTACCCAAACCCGTAGACATAATTTGAATTGTGTATTATATTAGATGACTAGCATTGATGATAAGCGAAAACTAAAAGCATAATACCATTGAATAATATAATACACAATTCAAATTATGTCTACGGGTTTGGGTACCCGCAACTGCGGGTTTGGGATACCCGATGCGGGTATGGGATTACCCGTTTAACTATACGGGTCGGGATTGGGTAGTATAATATTGAAGTTTTCGGGTACGGGTACCCGCGGGTACCCGTTTCGACACCCCTAAGTCTCACTTTAGGAGTCTGAGTTCAGTTCGGTACGGGTTTTATTAAACGTAAAGGAAAGTTGCTGAAAAAAGAGTGGAATGTGAGTCCTAGTACTTTTTTATATTAGTTTTATAATAAAATATGAATGGAAAAAAGGTTAGTAGAATGTGAGGCATAATACCATTTATGGAATTTCAATCGGGACTCCTAAAGTGGGACACCCAAAAATTGTAAATCGGGATTCCTAAAGTGGGACGGACGGAGTAATTAATAAAAAAAAATGTAGGAGTATTAAAAACTACTATGTTGCACTTTATTTTCGATAGTAATAATTTCTTTTTTCAAATATCAATAATGGTTTTCATTTATTCTGATATTGTCGTGGTGATTTATATCATAAATTTACAAATTAAACAAAAATTGTAGGAGTGTTAAAAACTATGTTAGTTTATCGTCATATTTCGACATTTGATTCGGGTGTCTATAATTAACCAATACATTTAATTTAATTTCTTTGAAAGGCTATCATATTTCGATATTTGAGTTGATTGTCCATAATTGAACAACACATTTAATTTAATTTCTTTGAGAGGCTATATGTTCTAGAAATGTGCGGTTTCTACTTTTCAATCAATACATATATGGAACCTAAAGTAATATTATTGCCGACCAATCCAATCAACTTTAACAGAGAAGCCAAGGTTTTTCTATTGAGGAAGGAGGGAGGAAATGAGGAAGTGAACGATGATTCGAAGTAGAAAATATAGATTTGAATTCTTGATTTTTTGGTCCCAATAATTGTTGTGAGAGTGTTTTAAAAAAAAATTCTATATAAGATGAGCAAAATATTCAAACCGTGTTAAATGGTGAAATAGAACTAAAAGCTAAAAATAAGATTGGGTTCATCATTAAAGTGGATTGGGTTCTTTCTAAGTTTTTAGATTCAGCCCAGTCTAGGCCGGCTTACTAAGTGGGCTGGATTGCACAAAAAATTATTTTTAATACTTTTTCTAATTTTTTTCATGTATTTTAAGTTTTTTTATTAATGACAAAGTAATTACATTTAGAAAATTAAATTATTTATAGAATTCTATATCTTCACTTATAGTTGGTATATTTACTGGATGATTTTGAATATATTATATTTATTAAATAAAAAATTTTCATTCAAATTTATCATTTTGCAATTATTTTTAATAAAATTCAAATGTGTGGGCAATTGTAAAAAATTAAAATAATACAAATATAATGACAAATGTAAAGAATTACTCCCACCGTCCCACAATAATAGTCATATTTTTTCATTTCCGTCTGTCCCACATTTAGAATCATATTTCACTTATACTATAAATGGTAAATAAGCCTCACATTCCACCAACTTACTTCACGCACATTTTATTATAATAATATATATAAGTAAGACTCATAAACCACTAACTTATTCAACCCAATTTCTTTTACATTTCTTAAAATCAGTGCACACGCCAAATAGGACTCCTATTGTGGGACGGACGGAGTATTAAATAGAATCTGTAGTTGTGGCTCTTATTTGTATCTGACGTAGGCTGAGTTGTGCGTGGGTCTGGGCGGATTTCTAATGGTCTTGGGTCTGGGTTTGATAATTGGACCTATTGGAGCCTACTTCAACCAATGATCCAAATTTATACCTATTTCGTTTCACTAATGGGTTGTGCTTGGGTCGGCCATACAAGGCTTGGGTCGTGTGGCAAGGTCCGTTAGGCCCAATTGACAACTCTGACACGGTAGGTACCAAACACAAACCAAAAGTCTTGTTTCCACATTTTCCTTTGTCCCACAATAAGAGTCTTGTTTTTCCATTTTCGTTCGTCACACAATAAAAATCATATTTTACTTTTACTATAAATGTAAGTAGGACTCACATTCCACTAATTTATTCCACACACATTTTCTTATAAAACTAGTATATATAAATATGACTCATATTTCACTGACATATTCAACCAAATTTCCTTTATATTTCTTATAACTCGACTCTTATTGTGGGACGGATGAAGCATTAAATAGAATCCGCAGTTATGGCTCTTATTTGGGCTTGACGTAGACTAGTTGTGCGTGGGTCTGGGTGGATTTCTAATGGTCTTGGGTCTAGATTTGAAAATTGGACCAATTCGAGCCTACTTCAACCAATGATCCCAGTCTATACCTATTTCGTTTCACTAATGGGTTGTGCTTGGGTCGGCCATACAAGGCTTGGGTCGTGTTGGGCGAGGTCCGTTTGGCCCAGTTGACAACTCTACACGGTAGGCACCAAACATAAACCAAATTAATGCGTCAATCAGCCCCTATGGAATAATAAGAATGTGAAGTTTAACATACATACCACTATATATTCATAATCTCAACACATCATGTCTTTTTGAAGTCTATGATCACACCCAATTCCTAGCATCGCTCATGTTATCAAGAGTACCAATCTTGACGAGAATAAAAAGTTTGGACATCAATCTCTAGTCTAATCACTATGGTGTGAGAACAAATGTTTCTTCATCATCTCCTAATCCGATTACAGCTCTTGAAATCACTGGCGGAGCCAATGTAGAACAAGGGGATAAAATTGTATCCCCAAATATTCTTCGTATTATATATTCCTTCAATGAAATAATTTCTAAAAATGTGCTTTGGCACAGTGGTAGGATTTCTGTTAAATATACTACAAATATTTGTTCTCTCTTCTTATTATCATTCTTAGATAATAAGTATGTCAAATATTGGAGTAATATATTTCTACTTATATAAAAGTTCTAGAAATTATTTTTTAAGGAATTCACATCTACTAAGGGAAAAATGATCGGTCTAACTTTTAAGGAACAAATCACTTTTATTAAATATATATCGTTACCCCAAATAAAAAGTTATGGATCTTCCATGGCTTGAAATGTTGTCTTGTTGCAAATATACCAAATAGATCATATATAGTGAAAAAAAAAGTATTGTGCACTTGACCTCAGTATAATGTACAATAACTTTCTTACACATGATTTTTTCTTGTGCAATTTTCTCTCTCTAAATGATTTTTGAATTACAAAAATTTCAAAGCAAACTAATGCATAACGTGCTTCCTTAGCTATAACAAAGCCCAATTCAAGCGTAGAAAATGGCCCTTGATATTTTCAGCAATTTATAATGATTCATAATTTACAGATCTAATGTCATCCATTCTCTATTCTCTTATAATTTTGGAATTCTAATATTTGGTAATTTTAATTAAGTCAAGTTTTTTTGTTTGAAAGCCACTTGTAAACATGAAAGTGGCCTTTTTATAAATTTAGAGATAGCTCACTGGTACCTTGCTGTGGTATATTTGGTACTCCCTCCATTCCATATTAACTGAGATATTTCTTTTTGCACGAAGTTTAAGAGTAGTGTGTTAAATGGATGGTGAATAAAGTAAGAGAGACGAAGAGAGAATAATTTAAAAAGAGAATTACTTTTTGCCAAAATAGAAATGACTCAATTATCTTAAAATTTTTAAATATAGAAAAGAGTAAAGGTCAAATGTGATCCCTAACATATGACCGTTTTATCAATTTGGTCCTTAACATTATCTTTTTGATTATTTGGTCCCTCACAAATAAACTCGGACCCGAATCGGTCCTCACTTAACAGAACCGTTAAAAAATAGACGGTGATTGCAATTTGACTATATTAAATTACTAATGATAATTAATTATACCTAATTATAATTCTTAATTCTTATTAAATTACAAATTATTCATTTCATTTTGTAACTGATACTATCTTTTTTCCAATTTTGCTAATAGAAAAAGAATTATAATTAGGTATAATTAATTACCATTAGTAATTTAATATAGTCAAATTGCGGTCATCGTCTATTTTTTGACGGTTCTGTTAAGTGAGGACCGATTCGGGTCCGAGTTTATTTGTGAGGGACCAAATAATCAAAAAGATAATGTTAAGGACTAAATTGATAAAACGGTCATATGTTAGGGACCACATTTGACCTTTACTCTATAGAAAAATGACTAAGATGGAACTGAGAGAGTATAAACTTTCTGACATTACAAATAAGTTTATGGTTGTTTGGTTTTTTAGTTGAGGTGGATTTAATTAACTAGAAGTCACTATAAATTTGTATTGTATGAACAGTTTACCATATATTAGATATAAATGGGATAAGAGAAAGTAAATGCGTTGCTTTTTGCTGAAAATGAAAATCAATCACTTATGGTGGGATAAAGAAAACAATTAAAACAAGAGTGAACTACATAAATGGTACTTGATCTTTCACTTTCGCACGTAAATGGTACCCGATCTTTATTTTATATCGTTTTTGGTACCTATAAATCACATTTTTGGTACCTAATGCAATTTTGACCCCAAAATGCCCTCTAACATATTTCCATGTGTATCATTAAGGTTATTTTAGGCATACAAAATTAAGTACTAAAAGTGATATTATAATTTCTTCTCTCATTCTTCTCACTCTTTATACTATTATTATTAATCAATATTAATATTATTATTTTGATGTTATAAATTAATAATTAATTTATTTTTTAATATAATTCAAATATACTTAATTATAATTATAGTTATAATTATATTTAATTATTGTAATAATATTATTGATATAGTACTAAAAACTAGTTGTAATTAATAAATAATAATAATATAATTATTTAAATTATGAATCACACAATATTATATAATAATAATAATAATAATAATAATAATAATAATAATAACTAATCAATATAGTCTTGATAAAAATTTAAAATTGTGATTGTACTGATAATGATATTAAGAGTTGAATATTTTTAGTTAGGTGTTTCAACCATAAAATATTATAAATAATTCAATACAAAATATTTAATTGATTTAAATATTTTAAATAATTAATTTAATTAGGTGTTTTGTTCTTAATTTATATTTTGAATGCAATTAGATGTATGTATAAAACACTAAAAAGTAAGAAGAAAGGGAAGAGAAAAGAAAAAAGAGGAAACATAAACTAAGGAGAAAAAGAAAGAAAAAACGAAGATAAAATACTGAAAAGAAAGAAGAAAATGAAGAAAAAAGAAAGAAGGAGAAACTAAAGAAGAAAAAAAGAAATAAGAAATGAAAAAAATAATTACATGTTTGGTATACTATTTAATGGAAATTTCCAAAAATATCTTCCATAACAAAATAATCACAAGTTTGGTACCTAGGGTTATTTTTGTCACTGGGTACCAAAAACGATATAAAATAAAGATCAGGTACCATTTGTGTGCGAAAGTGAAAGATCAGGTACCATTTATGTAGTTCACTCTTAAAACAAAGCATCAAATTTGATGGTCTAAATAGTAGGAGTACAACATATTCTTGTTTTGCACACACACATACACATACACATACACATACACATACACATACACACACATACACAGAGATTTTTATTTGTACCAATGGCAGATCCACGTGTTGTCAAACGGTCCATCAACTGCACTACCAGCCCAAACTCCATTAAATTCGGTCAATGGATCTGACATCAAGCCCACAGTGCGACAATTCGACCACTGACGACCGTCACATCGCCACTGCACTATGTATACTAGAAACGTAACGGGTTGTACGGCTGGAACAACCCCGTGCAGTGGTAGGTACAACGTAGAATAGACACCAACAGAGGAAATTCTAACACCATAAACATCATTGGCGCGCTCACAAAGAAGATCAATAGCAGTGTCATGGCTGGCCACCCGTGCTCGAAAAACCGCAGCCACGTGACGAATGCGACATCCATCGCCAAAATCGAGACGAAGAGCGATGACAAGCCAACCGCCAGACAAAGTGGCAGTTTTTTGAGGAAGTCCTCGTCCGAGTAACGAGACGTGAGTAATGACAAGAACATGAGCATCGAGGTGAGCAACGAGAACATCACAACCACTTCTGAAGTCGAAAAGACCGTGAGTATCCTATTGTTGCCGGGGACGGTGAATGCCGTCGTGAACACAACGGTGGCGACGAGCATCGTCACGAGCATGCACGATTTTGCGGTTTGCTTCATGAATTCCTCTGCTTTTTTCCTTAGCTCTTTGTGCTCAGATGTGAATAATTCGTGAGGCATTTTCCCTTCGGAGTTTTTCTTGTTTTTGAACGCCGGCCGAACAAGCTTCTCAACGACCTAGAAACAACGGTGAAGGCAGAAATTTTACACTGCCGTGCCAATAAATACTTCCTCTGTCTCGCCATAAGCGTGGCGTTTCTTTTGACATGAGATTTAAGAAAATGATGTTTAGAGAGTTACGTAAAGAGAGAATAACGTTGAGAAGTAAAAAGAGAAAAATGTAGAAGAGAATAAAGTTAGAAATAGTAATTGTATTATATTTTCCTAAAAAATAAATGGCTCACTTCAGATGGGAGGTCCCAAAAAAAGTCGCTTATGATGGACAGAAGCAGTATAAATATGAAATGGAAAATCACATACCTTGAACCACAATACTTCTCGTTGCATTTGCATAGCGGCACCGGGGATGCTATCAAGTTGATTTTGAGGAGCCAATCTTCCCGCCAAATGCAAAATGTTGTTACCATCGTTATCTATGTATGATGCTATCAAATCTTTGGTACCACCCAACTCATACATCAAGTTGAACACTTTGGGATAGCGATGCAAAACCGCAACGTGGAATATGCTATGTGACGACTTATTTACTTTGTATAGTAAGTTATGGTCGTTTTGAAATAATTCGGCCAAGAAGTCATCGTTTCCCGATTCTGCCGCTATAAAAAATAACTTGGAAGAATCTATAGTTGCTTTTATGTCTTCTTCACATGATTCAATGTCTTCTTTACATGATTCAGCAGCATCCCACAAACGATCCATTAACGTATAGGCATCACACTTTGCATTCTTTGACTTCTTCGTGTAGGATTGTACTATACATATAGTGGATTTGAACTCTTGTGAGAACTTAGATTTGGGACACCAAATAATTGATGTGTTGATTTACCAAAACATAAAGTTGATACTCCGTCCGTTCCGCGGTAGTTGAGTCGTTTCATTTTCCGCACTCGTTTTGAAAAAATGATACTCCTATTAAATAATTAAAGTAGAGAAAGAGTAAAGTAAGAGAGAGAATAACTTAAATAAGACTCTTTTTTATATTATTATCTCTCTTACCCTGTTCATTCCCCACTTTAACTATTTATTATCAGTTTTTTCAAAACGAGGGCTGAAAATGAAATGACTCAACTATCGTGGAATGGAGGGAGTATGAACTATATCAAATTCAATGTGGTTCAGTGGGTCGGTTTTGCTCGGCTAAAAGTCGAGTTGGCCCATACCCAACAAGAAAAATGGATTGGCCCGACGGAGACAGGCTGACCCGAAACTTAATACGCTTAGGGCGTGGTCTAGCCAGATCCAACCTGTATTTGGGTCTACTTAGGCTACATCAAAATATATTCTCTTTGTCTCGTCAAAAGAATCTATTTTTTGTTTAATTTTACTCGTATGTATTGCTCCATATACTAATATTTTCACAATTATGTACTTTGTCTACAAATGGCCCATGTCCATGATTTAAAAGTTATGTTTTGTTATTTTGGAGCGTCCACATTTAAAGATTCATTCATTCGTTTTCACTTTACAATGCAGATCTTATATTTAACTAATTCTATCTCACCATACATTATTTTCTTCCCACGAGAATATGCACTATTAACTTATTTAGTTCGTCCCACAAAAAATATATACTTTTCAAGTTCGTAAATTCTTCTCTCTCTAATGAGGTGGATTTATTCTACATTAACAATACTTGAATTACTTTTTCTTTCTACTTATCTAATACTTTACCAATTATGCATTAAAACTCGTGTTCAACCAAAAGTGCATATTTTTGTGGGACGAATGGAGTATAAATCTAATACTAAAAATTGGACACACATTTCACAATTTTTTTTCATTCACCGTCTTGACAAAATCAAACAAATTCTTAAAACTAGTGTAAAATCAAAATGGTTCTTTAAGCAGTGTACGAACTACGATGAGAGTAGTTTAAAACGTTTGACCGACAAAAATATAGTTGTTGGGTGTTATTGGTTTTTTTTAGTGGATTAAAGGTGTAACGGTCATAGACCATCTCCAACCATTTACACCAAACTCGAACCCATTTTTGAGTATACGTTATACCAAAAAGTAGTTTTATTCCAATCATTTACACCAAATTCAAAATTTACATCATTTTTGAGTTTTTTGTCTCACAATTTTTGTAGTAACACCATAGTTGGTGTTGTTTCAAAAAAACACAAAAAATGGGTTTGAGTTTGGTGTATAATTGGAGAATATTTTTATACCAAAACTCATTTTTAGAGTATGGTTGGAGATGGTTTTAATATACAGGTCACTTTAATAAAAGAAAAGGCTTTAGACAAGTTCAAGTGAAGTTTCTAGTTTGGGGCATGGAAAAGACTAATTTTGTGGGACGAGGTCAAAATAAAATTTATGAGATTCAATATTATACTAACCAATCTTGGTCCAGAATCCTTGGCCATTGTTATGAGAAAATGTCAATGGCTTCCTGGCAAGCACTTGCAATGGTGTCTCGCCATTGCTATCTTCTGCTATGGCCAACGTATTATCTTCGTCCAAAATCTTTATAGCCAGATCTGAAAAAAATCCAAATACATACATTATATTTAATTTAACAACCAATTATTATACTCTGGCACACCACTTTTGGTGGTTTGAGATTTTTTAGTTGATCGAAAAAAAATCTACACGTACCAAACAATTCGGAGTCGATTGCTGTCGTCAACAAATTAATTTTATCTAGTGGGGTCCACGATCCGATTTTTGACTCATGGTAGAGAAAGTCAGCCATTTCTCCAAATCCTTGCAATGCAGCCATATAGAGTGGCCAAACTCCATCTTCACCCTTAATATTGGCCAATTTTGGGTGCTTTTTTAACATAATCTCAGCAATTTTAGTGTGACCAGCTGCAGCTGCAAAGCATAGTGCAGTGCATCCTTTCGCGTTCTGAGCTGCCATGTCATCTATTTCGATAATTTCCAATAATTTTGACACGAATTTTTTATGCCCTTCGAGTGCTGCTATGTGCAGTATGATTTCACCTCCTTCTGTTATGGCGGTTTTGGCCAAGTCTTTGTTTTTGGTCAAAAGCTCTTCAACGGCATTCCAATCGCCCTTTAATGCAGCTTCGTGTAGCACTGTGTTGGTCCGTTGCCTTCTTTTGCCTATATTTAGAATGATTTGTTAAATTGCTCAATTTAAAAAATATTGATAGATGTAGAAATAAGTCACTTAACCCGTAATATGCTTTTTTTAAAGAATATATAGATGAGGCAGAACGAAGTTTAGCTATTCCTAAACACAAAAATATAGTAATAGCTTTTAAAAGCCAACTTGACATGAATTATTGAAATTTAGTTAATAACCTAAAGTTGTAGCTTTTGTTACCTCGAGTTCCTAAACTTAGAATTAATTTAATACTATATAGGTCCAATTATGAAGGTCCAATGATATATTGGCACTTAAAATGAGGGAATATTAGGCGCCGCAACGCCGCATAATTTAGTCTAAGGTTCACACTAGGATTTGGACAAAACTATAAAGTTGATGAATACATTTTGACTTTTATATTACTCGTTCGTCTCATTCAAGATATCGATATTTTAGAAGATGTCGATATTTTAAATGACACGAAATTTTAAGAGAAATTATTATATAGAATAAGTAAAGAAAAAAATAAGTTGAATATTTAATAAGAAGAAAGGAGATAAGAGATTTATTTCTATGGACATCTTAAGTGGACATACTAAAATGAAAGATGAATACGTAAGAAAGGTTTTATTAACATTTCATTTTAATACATATTTTATGATAGGATAGTGATAATATGCGAATTACATCTTTCCTACCGATGCAAAACTATAAACTGCACGTTTTATTATGTCTTGACATCAAATCATAAAATCTAACGTTCCAAATTATAGTTTTGAATCTGTACAATATATAGAGTTTTCTCGATTAATATCCCTTTCATCATATATTTAAATATTACTAATAAAATGCTTATATAATTAGTTATAACATTGATTGCGAAATAATAGAAATAAATATGTATTGTAATATTAGAATAATTCCAAGTCATCATATTTTAATTAAATTACGAATGAGTTAAAATTAAAAGCAACAACCACCCACGCTATTGGATGATGAAGAGCACAAACGGCTAACAGCATGCCACGTGTATGTCCGTCACCCAATCAGCACCGAGCGTATTGCACAAATACCCCTTTTATTTTATTTTATTTTATTTTATTTTATTTATTTTTTCATCTATACATTATTGCATTCTCTCGTTTCATTCTTCATACTTCTACATTACGTTAATCTTCTATTTTTCTTTTTATAATTTTTTCAGTTTTTTTGGCAAATTCTCTCACTGCATACTATTTCCTCCTTTCATTCACGAATAAAAGTCCTGATTTATAATTATCATAAATAGTAAAGTGTACATTCCACTAACTAATTCCATTTTGTATCATTTTTAAACTAATACTCCATATATAAGCGGGGCTCATAATGCATCAACTTTTTTTTCTTAAAATTCGTGTCGAAAAGAAGTGAGACTATTATTCGTGGACGGGAGAGTATGTTGGTGGATCTTCTCGATCAATTTAGAAACGAATTCATTGAGCCAATGCAGACATTGTTGCCATATATTAGAATGTAGAATGTCTTCAATCTCTAGTTAGTCTGAAATCGTGTAAGTGAGTGCTTCTTGGTGTTTATTTTCAGTGCTCGTCTATTAGATGTCCTAAAAAATTTATACTATATCCCAATTGCATTAATAAACACTAGTTAATTATTTCAAAATTTAAACTACCTAACTAACAACACATTCAAATTGAAAAAAGAAATAAAACTTTACAGTGGGACATGAGTCATGACTATAGTTGGGGATAAGTGGTCCCCACTTATCCCCATTTGCACAAAATAAAACTACTACCATTCAATTATTGAATTATCTAGCTTGAAATTTTCTAGTGAGAGAAGAACTTACGTTGAGATGAGGAATTCACATATTTTGTAGATGTTTGCTGCAGACTTATCAACATGGTATATGCACGTTCTATCTACAGAGAGAGAGAGAGAGAGTGAATTAACCAAATAATTAACAAATTATAACCATATTATTTCGATTTTCATAAATAGGTCTGAATTTTTACCTTATGATCAAGACGAAGAAAAAGATGAGAAACAACTTCCTTCTTTGAGAGAGAGAGAGAGAGATGCAATATTAAGTGACTACAAAATCCATGATATAAATAGTTGAAGTACTGAATAGTTTACTCAATAATATGTGAAACATCATTGTAGTTTCCTCCACTTCTTGTCAGGCCGCTTGCTTATTTAATGGAGAACAAAAAGGGAGCAATTTAAAATCAAATTCGCCGAAGCAAACGGGATGATTCCTAGCATACTCCTAACTACTAGACGTGATTTTTTTTTTTACTAGACATGAAATTGAGCATATAAGTCTACAACTCGTTTTTCTTCTGTCAGGTCACTATTTTAAATTTTAATAACAGCACCAACTACTTATTCCACCGTTTTATATGGAGGAGTACTATTGTTTGTTTAAGTTTTTAATTCAGAAGATAAATAATAGTGTAAATTAAAATACTAATACAATTTACTTAATTAAAATTCCTGCATTAAACTATTAATTAATTATAGTTCGAATATTGAAATAACATTACTTTACTTAATTTATCAATCTGTCACTGTCGTTGGCAAGAGGAGAGCCAAGAAAAATAAAATATTACTGCCTCCGCCCCCAAAATTTACACTTCTGACCGAACACGGGTTTAAGAAATGAATGGAAAGTGATAAAAAGTTAGTGGGATGTGGGTCCTACTTTTAAAGTATTAGTTTTATAATTAAATGTGAGTAGGAATGAGTTAGTGAATATGGGTCACTACCAAAAATGATAAAAGTGAAGTTGTATCAAATTTTCGAGACGGATTAAAATGATTCTCTCCGTCTCTCAAGTGAGCTATCTTTTGACGATGGATTTTGGTAGTGTTGTTTAGTGTGGTAAGAGGATTGGTAATAAAGTAGATTAAGTGATGTGATAGATTCTTTTTAAACTTTTATTTTACTCTATATATTGGTTCATTTAAAATTATATAGTGGTAATTTTAATTTTAATAATTTAATTTAAAATTTTGAATGCTCTAAATTTACTGATTATAAATCCAAACTTAATTACACCACTTAGCACTCTAAAACTCAAAATAATCATATGAAATGATGAATTACTTGCAATATTTTAAATTCAGCTATTGTTTTTATGCAACTTGTACTCCAAAACTCAGAATAAAAAATGGAATGATGGATAACAATATTTTTAAATGAGCTGCATGGTTTTTACAGCGCCTATACTCCAAATTCCAAAACTCAATTTAAAGACTGAAATGATTGGCGGCAGATTTGACTTTATTTACGGCAAAAATGGGCGCCACTTTCCCTCCAAGTTTGAATTTGGTTTTTCCAGAACTCAGATCTGGTTTGAATTCAAGCACAACCTGCCCGCTTCTACTGGAAATTTGTAGCTCAGCCCGCCTGTCTGGGTGTGGTCGCCGGAATGAGGGAGATTGTGGGTTTATCCACCCACCTTCGGGTGGTCGCCGGAAAATATGAAGATAGATGAGAGAGAAGGGTTGGGATGGGGGTGGTCGCCGGAAAATATGGCTTAAAGATGAGAGAGAAGGGTTGGGGTGGGGGTGGTCGCCGGAAAATATGGAAGAAAGATGAGAGAGAAGGGTTGGGTTGGGGTTGGGAGAGAGAGAGAGAAGGGTTGAGGTGGGAAGAGAGAGAGACGGTTGATTGAAATTAAAGTTAATGGTAATAAGGGGTAATTAGATTTGTAATTAGGTGGTCTAATTTAATGCTTAAAATCTCTAATTTTATCTATAAAAGGAAATGAATCATGTTAGTTGGACAACTCAAAATGAAAGTAATCACTGGGGTGGGACTGGAGGAATATGTATAAAATTTTCGGGAACGCAGATAATAATACACAAATAGAGGTGGAAGAGGTAGTAATACACAAATAGAGGTGGATCCTAGTAGGAGCATGGGATCCGTGGGACCCAGCCATTTGGTATGTCACTATCGTATTAAATATACATACAGCCTCTGCTGTGGCTTCAAGCTCACCAGGAGCTGCTGTTACTTACAGCCATCTTATTTGATTATTAATTTATTTGTTTTTTTTTATTATTACTTCTCCTCACTTAAGCATGACACGTTTTCCTTTTTTGTGTCCCAATAATTTGTCATTTCCTTTTTGGTAATTTCTTCTCCAATTAATATATTCAACCACTTTTTCTCATTCCTATTAAAATATTCATCTTTCTTTATCTCTCTACTTTAATACTTACACTCCCTTTTCTCTCCAATTAAACACTTTAACCAATAACTCCTAAAACGTGCCGCTAAGCAATGTGTCATCTTAGCCTGGACGGAGGGAGTACTATGTTAGTAGGTTTTCTAAAAGCTAGATTAATTAATTTATCTTGTAATAAAATTTATTCTTGTTTTTTTCTCACATTAGTAATTTTGTGCAATTTTTATTTATTTTGTCATTTGTATAAATATTATTATTGCAAAATCACAATATAATATTCTTTATAATCTAATATAAAAATAATATTCTTTATTAATCTAAAAGCTATATTAATTAATTTATCTTGTAATAAAATTTATTCTTGTTTTTTCCTCACATTAGTAATTTTGTGCAATTTTTATTTATTTTGTCATTTGTATAAATATTATTATTGCAAAATCACAAAATAATATTCTTTATAATCTAATATAAAAATAAAATTCTTTAACTCTACAATTATGCATACATATCATATAATACTAGTATTTTTAAAGTTATACTACTTTCAAAAAATATATTTTTTTCAATTATTTCGACACTAACATTAGCCCTATATGTATCTTTAATTTATGTTGCTCATTATCAAATTATTTATATTTCATTTTCCATTTATGTTTAGCTAAGTATTGTTCAAGTTATATTTGTCGATTGATTGATATAAAAATATACTATTATAATAATTGTTAATATTAATTTGGACGTCTAGTATAATAATCATGCGTCAGCCCTATATACAAGTAAATATATATAAAAATAATAAGGAAGGGCACGTAAAATATTTTTTCTCTAAATAGAAGCGGAAGGAGGCAAATTAGTTGAATATAATATATTAAAATACTACTACTATATTTACATGGGCAAATTAGTTGAATATAAATATATTAAAGTACTACTAATATATTTACATGTCTATAGGGAAATGAAGTGAATTGCCCTTCTCAATATACTCTAGCTCCGTACTAGACTATCAGAGAATCTTTTTACTTTTTAATAAGAAATTGAAACTAATTCCAATATTTATAAATTAAGTTTTTTTTAATCTTATTATAGTTGAATCATATTTTTATTGGGTTGTTCCCATTAACTTTAATCATATTTTATGAAATTTTTTTAAAACAGTTAATAATATCTCATTCTTTATTCCCTGTCTTTTCAACTATTTTATTGTCTTTTATTTATTTATTTATTTTATTTTCTCTCTTTTATTTTCACTTTACTTTAATCTACTAAACTTTTGTCTAGACGTATGTGTCGAGAGAAATAGATCAAAATGGTGTGTATATTTTTTATCTAAATTTTACTCCCTTCGTCCATTAAAAATGAAATATTTCATTTTTGGTTATCCATTAAAAATGAAATATTTCTTAAATAAACAACTCTATCTTTATTTTTCATTTCTCTTATTTTACTTCTCATATTCATAAACAATACTACATACATTCCTTACAATTTACAAATGTTGCATTTTAAGTGGAACGGAAGTAAGTAAATAATGTCATGTTTAGAGCATCCACTATAGGGACGGCTGCCGCCGTTGCGGCGGCGCAGCGATCTATACAAGTGGATCCCTGGGAATGACGAATTGGGCGGACGGAAGTTCGCCGGCTTTGGCGCAGGACGGGCGATGGAGAGAGAAGCGGGGCCGCACCCTATTGCGCGCGACACCGCACAGGCGTAGCCGCCTTTTTCTTTTTTTTTTTTTTTTTTTTTTTTTTTTTTTAATTCGAATTTATAATTATTTTTTTTGTGGTGTTTCTTGATTGTTTCTTGAAATTCGCAGAGATGAGATGAAAAATGAAGAGAGATTTGGTAAAGAAGTAAAGTAGGTTGTTTGGGTGAAGAAGATGAATTCCAACTTGAGATTTCATGGATGTCTCGTGAATTCTCGTTTCTAAAGTGTAGTACTGTATTGGAGAGAGAAAGAGTTTTTATTAGTTTTTATATGTCTTTTCTTTTAAATGTTCATTGTGTAATTTTCGGTATCCATTAATACAACGAATATTTTGTCTCATAGCACTTTTTAATTTTATTATTATCTCGTTTTTAATTATTTTTACTCCGATAATTTTAATTGTAATTGAATTAAAAAATACAACAACTAAAATAAAGTGAAAGTTGTCACAAAAAGTAGACTATTCGTGAACGTTTTTTGTGCACTGATGACAATAAAATGGGGGATATGAAAAAAAAAAAATTGTCCACCAAAAGTGCCAATTACAGTGGATGCTCTTAGAGCAAGGGCGGACACACATGGGCACGTGAGGCTTAAGCGCCCCTACCAAGATGAATTTTTCTATTTTTTATTCATATAATATCATTTAACTTTGATATTCAGTCTGAGTCATTGTACACTACCCTCTATTATAAAATATAAAGACAATGTCATTTTCAACGTGAACCGCACACTATATGTCATTTTCTCTCAGAGTCGTACTTACTGGTTTTGGATTCATTGCGGTGTATTCAACCATAGGGGCAGTGCTAGCTGTTGCATCCACACTATTAATATATTACTTATTCGCTCGTTAAGGCATTTACACGCTTTTTTAGTATTCAACTAAGTTTCACATTTCTTTTTTCGATAACTTTCTCTTTCTAATTAACACACTCAACCACTTTTTCTCACTCCTATTAAAATATACATCTTTCTTTATCTCTTTACTTTAATACTTACACTCACCTTCTCTCTTTCAATTAAACACTTTAAAATAACTCTTAAAATCCCGTGATTCTTAAGAATGGTCATCTTAGCCAGGATCGAGAGAGTAATAAATTATATTATTAAAATGTTAGGAGTAACATTTATAAAGAGTGAATTACTATATAGGTCCTTTAATTATACTGTTCGCACACAAATAATACCTAAACTTTAAAAATATCATTGATAGTTCTTAAACTAAAGTGTAATCACATTTATGGTACTTTTTTAATATTCATCAAATTTACACAAAATGCCCAAGATATGGAGGACATTTTTGAACTTTCATATCTAGACTCTGAATGATATTTCTCTATCTCTCTTAACTCTTAAGTATTGTACTCGCTCCGTCACAAAAAATAGATCTTATTTACCATTTTTGTCCATCCACAAAAAATAGAGCAAATTCATTTATGGAAAGTTTTGCAATAAATAAATAGTCATACACATCATTCGACCAACACTACTTCGACTTTCTTTTCTCCTTCTCTCTTACTTTTTTCCTTTCTCTCTTACTTTACCAATTCTACATTAAAACCATTGTCATATATCAATTGCTCTATTTTTGTGGACGAAGAGTATATGATATTTTATTTATAGTTTGAGACTCGAAATGATATTTTTTATTTCACATTTCAATTACTTTATGTCGATCTCATTTCTCACTCTTTCTCTAAAACTTTTACAAAGTAAAAAATTAAATTAAATATTTTTAAATAAATTAAGTATAAATATGATTTTAAAATAACTTATAGCTAAATTTTGATTGTGATTCAATTACTTTTTAATATTAAAATTTTAAAATTTTGGATTAATTAAAATTTAGGGCTAATTAAATTTTTTATAATTTTTAATATTAAAAAAATAATCAAATTACAATCAAAATTAAATTTTTATTAAAAAAAATAATCAAATTACAATCAAAATTAAATTTAGTTATAAATTGTTTTGATAATTAAATTTATAATTTTAATTTTTACAATTAATACATTTAGGAATTTTTATACTATTTTTTTATTTTATTTTTTACTTTATGGAGTAATAGTTTAAGAGTGACATAAAGAGATTGAAAAAGTGAAAATATCATTTTGGGTATTTAAACTAGAAGAAAATATCATATCCAATACTAGAGAAAGATAGAAAAAAATATCATATTCGTACCTAGATACGAATGTCCAAAAATGCCCTTCATGCCTTTGGGGACAATTTTTGTGCAAATTTGTGATGAATAGTGAAAAATACCATGAATGTGATTACACCTTAGTTTAGGAATTATCCATGATATTTTTAAATTTCGACACCGTTGCATGCAAAATGCATAGTTGAGGGCCATTTGCATAGTTTACTCTTTTTATAAAATAATGTTATGCATGTAAAATCACCTCCTACTCCAACCGTGACTAAATGCATGGAGGGATTCAAACTCATCTCGTTGACTTAGAACTATCTTCAACAATATAATAAATTTCATTTTTCAGTATTGTAAATTCAAACTCATTTTTGCATTTTTCATGAACAATGCCAAATATCGGTGTGCATGTTGATACATTTTGCACGGTCTTAAGGCCATTATTTGGTCCTTTTTTTTATGTCTAAGTCACTCTACAATGCCCATTATTTGCATATTTTATCTATTTTGGTATTTTGACGTGTTTTGTGATAAATGTGCATAATTGAGCCTAAAAAGTGGAGTCAAACACAAAGTCCGGAAACTGAGTCGATAGCGACCGCGTTGTATGGCGACTGCCGGGCGCTCTATGGCTGAAAGAAGGTACTGGCCCGCCGGAAAATTACACTTGAAGAGAGGTCTCGCCCGGCAACCTCTAGTCGTATGGGCGGTCCGGGCCAGCCGGAGGAACAGACCCTGGACTGCTCATGGGCGACCGCTGCCATAGGCAAATTACTGGTAAAGACGGGCACTGGACTTCTGCCTAGGATCTCGTCCAAGATTACCATATTTTGAAGATCTTTTCCTTCTACAACGATTGGCTTTCCCATATAAATAAGACCTATAAAACTAGAGAGCTTCTACTTGCAACAAAATTCCCGATATTAAAAGCTAGAATACGTCTTTGTGCAAGGAGTTGAAGAAAGATTTGAGAACATCAAGAACGACAAGGATTCAACCTACGGGTTTTATTTGCTTTAGTTTTATGTTCAAATTGTCTTCCTTCAATCTATGTGTTTATCTTATTCCATTATGTGTAACTAAACTCATGGATTCTAGGGATTGTTAACGACTTTGGTTATACAATTCTAGTTTATTTAATATCCGTTTTGTTTTACTTTGTTTCTTCCTAAGTTAATCTTGATGCTTCATGATTGAGACACAATCGTGTATGATTTAATATAGCTTGCTTCATAACTATGAGAGAGTTCTAGCGAGTTAGGTCCACTTAGTAGATGCTAGGGGTGGAAACAGTACCGCTACCGCACCCGATTTCGGCTCCAAAAGGGGTCTCGAACCGTCCCGATGGGTCGGGTATACGATACCCGAGTCGGGTATCCCGCACCCGACACCGCGGGTACCCGACCCGACCTCTTTTTTTGTTTTTTAAAATCTTATTATTGTAGTTATTTGTATATTTTACTCCATAATATACCGCCATAACATGCTCAAGATGTTTCGAAACTAATTACTACTATAATATGCTCACTTGTTGGTCATCATTAGCAAGTATCCTTGATTTAGATGAATTCATTCAAAAACAAATAAAACATCCAAAGTCCAAACATGAGTTATCAATCATTCGTATATGTGTATATACACACACAATATATGTATATCCAAAGTCTAAAAACTTGTATATAATATACATATATTATGTTAGTATGTTCATGAATATATAACATATGTACATGAAGATTTGAAAGTTATGTTAGTATGTTATTGTATGCGTGTATGTGTTATTGTAATTAAAAGATTTTAATAGTTAAACAAACTTAACTCTCATAAAAAAGGAAAAAAGAAAAAAAATAATGTTGTGAGTGCATATTTAAATTTTAAATGATCACAAAATGCTAATATAATTATAAACAATCGGGTACCCGATCCCCCAAAATCCCAAATTTGAATACCCGATCCCGACCCGCCGTTTAATGGTAGGGGGTTTTCCAATTACCTCCGGGTATCAAAGGGGTAGAAAATTACCCGATACCCCAACAAGTTGCCCCCCTAGTAGACGCTAGGTTAGCTCTCTTAAAACGGCCCTTTAATGGATGTGGACTTTTCAAGGGTTTTGGGTTTTTTGGAGTTACGTGTTGGATTGACAACCCAAATTTCCTTGTAATCAACGTTTGTTCGGAGAGCTAGTGGCAACTCGCCCTTTTCAATGAAATAACGTGTTGTTTTTTTAAATTTTGGGTAAAACCCAACCGGGAACGCACATCCCAACCCCCTTTTTTTTAAAATTTATCTTTTTGGTTTTAAATTTGATTTAGTTGTTATTTTTTTTCCCAAATTTTTTTTTTTGTTTTCAAAATTTTTTCAAAACCTTCCGTTTTTCCCCGGATGCCCCAAGGCTTATAGGAGATAAAAAAAATTCGGTTTTCCCTTTTCCCCCGTGTTTGATACCCCACCCCCGCCCTTTAAACTATACTATATATACTCCGTATACTTCCGGGGTTTATTTAGTGCAAAAAAATAGTGCATCACAATTTTTTTTATATTTAAACCGAAAAGAAATTGTGATCGGAAGGATCCAAAAATATGTTAATTTGTATTTTATGTAAATGTTTAAGTAAAACATATATTTAAAAAAAATAGTGTGAAATTTGTGTAAATGGTTGAAGATGGCCATTGGAATCCCCAACCCAAACATGCATTATTTTGTATATTATCATATTATATTGGATTGCATATTATATTTTTCATTTATTTTTTAAGATATTAAGGGGTCATAAAGGATATACTTAATGTTATGACGACTCAAAATACATAGATAGTTTTGATTACGGAAATTGTTAAAAAAATGTATATGCTTTGTATAATATAAATTAATAATATATATATATATATATATATATATATATATATATATATAGGGATGTATTAAGATGACAACCATCTTTAGTGTAACACCATACCACCATTTTAGACCATTGGGTCGAAAATTTTTGCCCACATGTTCCCCGTGTAAAAACACGAAGGGGAAAATAGGAAATTTCTAATTTTACGTTTCGGTTTTGGGGGGCCCTTTTATTGGGAAAATTGCCGGGTTTCCACAAAAATTTTCCAAAAAAAATATCTAATTAAAGGCGCAAACCCGGGGGGTTTTTAAAAATTTTTAAACCTAAAAGGGGCCCCTGCAGATCTAAGGCTTTTGGTTGGGGATGGTGTTTTTCCTATCCATGGTGGGACCCTAGTGCACCCCCATATGGGCCTTAATTAAGTTTTTTGAAAAAACACCGGGGTTTGGGCCTTTGTATTAGATATTCAAAAATTTGGGAAATTTCAATTTTTTTGGGGAAGGCGAATATTAAAGAACACCAAAGTCCCGGGAACGTAAAATTAGAAATTTCCTATTTTACCCCCCCGGTTTAAAAGGCGGGATGACAAGACCCGGGTTTTCCGGGTCCAATCCTAAAGATTTTTTAAAGTTTCAATAAAAAAATTTTTATCTTAAAAATCCCTTTTATATATATATATATATATATATAAGGGGGTTTAGGGGATGTTAGGGGGCCCCATTTTATATATATATATATATATATATATATATATATATATATAAAGGGGCAATTGGATCAAGCCCAACCAATTTTAAAAAAACCGGGCTAGAGACCAAATCGGGATTAGATCTAGTTTTTTTGATGAGAACTTTTTCCGGGAAAATTTTTTTCTTTCTTCATTACTAGCCCTTTTACCATTGTATAGGTTTATTACTTCATTCTGCCCTAATACCAAACTACAACATGTTTTTTCTTTCCTTAAAAGGTTTTGAAATGATTCAACATATGTTTCATTCAAATTCATTGACGTGAGTTTTTGGGTTTAAACATTTTTAAAAAAGCAATTTATTGGAGTTTATTACTTCATTCGGGGCGTTTTTACTTCATTGGGTAAAATTTTTACTTCATTACAAAGGACTTCAAATGCTTCTACACATACTTCATTCCAATAATTTATTACATTATTCCAGCGTTTATTAAACCAATATTAACCCTCCTGGTGATAGATATTGTAGAGAAAAAAACTTGACGCCATCAGTTCCCATTTACGTGTTTTAATGGTAAAAAATTCCTTTTGGGAAAAAAAAAAATTTCTGAAGAAGAAATATTCTGGGGCGGTTAAATCTTGTAACATGTTAAAATGACTTTTTACCTTCGGATTAATTAAAATAGGCCTGATGAAACGAAAATAATTTATAAATTTTTGATCTTATCCATAAAAAACTAGATCTAAAAACCCCTAATTTGATAAAAGGGGGTGGTTCGTCTTTAAGAATTGTTTTGGGTAATGGGTTTTTATATATATATATATAAAATATATATAAAGGGGTTTTTGGGTGCCCCCCCCTTTAAAATAAGCCATCCCCTTTCTAGTTAATCATTTGTACACGTGGGCAATAAAAAAGGGCCCCCCCGGGGAAAAAAAAAAAACCCAAAAAAAACGGGCCAATTTTGTAGCCTTTAAACAACAATTTTTTTAACGGAATATTAACACGTTAAACGAAAACTATAGATTGTTGTCTAACGTTTGGGAAATTTTAAGGTTTTTTTTTTGTATAAAACGGTCATTTAAATTTTTAAAAAAAGGGGTTTTCGTTTTTAAAACAAACCTATATATATATATATATATATATGGATTTTTAAAAAGACAACATCTCTTAAAAAAATACCACCATTCCTAGCCAATCATTTTTACATGTCAATAATAAGGCGCCTGTGGGGAAACATAATAATTGTTCAAGGATAAATTTTCACGGACGCAATATCCAATACACTAGACGCAATTTTTACGAAGCAAAACCCAAAATTTTAATCGCAAACTAACCAATTAGTTATAT
>NC_062965.1:16943975-16970349 GCF_023119035.1 Salvia hispanica | reverse complement strand
TGTTTGTTGTTGACATTCGATATTCTCGCTATTGATATGGGAATTATATGTGTTATTTGTTAGTTGTTGACATTTTAATACGAGTTGTTGACATTCGATATTCTCGGTATTGATATGTGAATAATAAGTGTAATTTATTAGTTGTTGACATTTTAATACGAGTTGTTGACATTCGATATTCTCGGTATTGATATGTGAATAGTAAGTGTTATTTGTTAGTTGTTGACATTTTAATACGAGTTGTTGACATTTGATATTCTCGGTATTGATATGTGAATTGTAAATGTTATTTTTTAGTTGTTGACATTTTAATACAAGTTGTTGACATTCGATATTCTCGGTATTGATATGTGAATTGTAAGTGTTATTTGTTAGTTGTTGACATTTTAATACGAGTTGTTGACATTCGATATTCTCGGTATTGATATGTGAATTATAAGTGTTATTTTATTGAATGTTGAAGATTTGAAGATTTGAATGTTGAAGATTTGAATGTTGAAGATTCGAAGATTTGAAGATTTAAAGATTTGAATGTTGAAGATTTGAAGATTCGAAGATTTGAATGTCGAAGATTTGAAGATTTGAATGTTCAAGATTTGAAGATTTGAAGATTTGAATGTTGAAGACTTGAAGATTTGAAGATTTGAATGTTGAAGAGATTTGAAGATTCGAAGATTTGAACATTTGAATGTTGAAGATTTGAAGATTTGAAGATATGAATGTTGAAGATTTGAAGATATGAATGTTTGAATGTTGAAGATTTAAAGATTTGAATGTTGAAGATAGAGTTTTAGAGAGGATTTTAGAAAATGATTTCAAACACAATTTAATGAAAAGACAATTATACCCCCTTGTTGACATAATGTGGTATTTGTTGACATTTTGTTAATCTTGTGGATTAGTGGCTCATATTGCATCTCATTTCTCAATTTAGCTAAATAATCTCAACCTAACAAGACATATATATATATATATATATATATATATATATATATATATATAGGGCAGTGCTCAAATCCATAACCCAATTAATGTCAAATATCCATGTTGATCTCATCCATTTATTTTATCAATCCAACGGATCATATGGCTCTCTTTTATTTGTTTTTAAATAGGTATTAAAATCAAAAAAGGGTAAGAATGACATATGATATTTATTCGGTTACTACCATTCCATGATTCACGCCACTTCATGATTTTATTCTCTCCCCTTTAATTGAAAGCAAATCATTTTGGGGAAATAATTTTTGCCTTGAGATTTTTTTTTTCGTTAACTTAATCTCCACGCTGTCCTTCATCATCTAGTTAGAATCTCTGCGCCGTGATTCATCAATGGAAGATTGTATTTTAGTTATGATAGTTGATTAGGAAATGTTTTAGAACGTCTCGGAGGCCATGGAAGATTAATCAATTTTTTATGAATCACAATAGGAAGATTGTATTTTAGTCATAATACAATCAATTTTTACAACTTAATCAATTTTTTTTTTCCGAAATCCAATTTGCTATTATCAACAATAGAAAATTGTAAGTATATTTTATGCCTCCGACAGAAATCCAACATGGTCACTCCCTCCGTCACGTTGGTGCCGCTCCGAAGAAGAAGAAGTTGACGGCTAAATTGTTTCTTTCGAGTGAAATTCGGCTAATAGAAATGAGCTTATACTTGTAGAAATTATTATTGATGAGGTCGATGCAAGCAATATGTTTACCATTTTTACAGAGACTGAGGAAAAATAAGTAAAATTGGGGGAGAAAGAGATGGAGCGAAAGATAAATTTAACGGAAGAGAGAGAGAGAGTGTGCATAATGTTTCTTCAGAGTACTATAGTTCACAAACGTATTAAAATATAATTATGCTGAAAGCGCATAATGTTGCAGCACCAACTGAATAATGTATATAACAACAATATGAAGATGCATCATGTTTACATTATTGCTTTTATTATCATACATTATTGTATTAAAATTAACAACAACATGAAGACGCACCCTGTTTACATTATTGTTTTTATTAGAATACATTATTGTTTTAAAATTGTTGTAATGTACTAATTTGTCTTAATAATGTAACGTATATCACAAACACGCATTCCAAAGCTCATACGCATGACAACAATGTTAACAACCATGCTATACATTATTCTCAGTTGCCTACTGGATAATGTATCACTAAGTGGTACATAATGAAACAAAGGATATGCAAATAATGCCAGCAAACAACTTAATATGTTACATTATTCATAAATCAAGAATACATTATTAGCTGTCTTGCTATTTCTTCCTGGAATGCGAAATCTATCTATTTAGTTCTTTGGTCCATCAGGCCATTGCCCTTTGGAAAGCCGAAAGTAATATGCACGTCATCCTATGTGATACGAACAAACTCATCTTCTAAAAATTGTATCCTGCACCGCTCCCTGTTGAATATAGAAAGTATCCAATGGGTCATTTCTCTAGGTATCTCTAGTATTTTGTAGTCCAAAATACCTCCAAACCCGAGCTCATGGACAACTTCAATCTGTCGGGGGATTTAGCTTTGTAATCATGTCCACGTATTCCTTTGATGTTCTCCGGAAATACAATACATCTTCTCTCTCTTTTTTGGGCGAACCCCGTCCCCTGCATCATCTTCCTCCATCTTCGCTTCCTACTCTTCCATCTCGTTTCGGTATTGTTTAGCGGCTGCTATGGGAATGAAATCATCCCAAGAATCATCATCAATGTCAACTATTCTTGCCCTCTTGGACCCTATATATATGTACATAAAACATGGACGATTACAATATGTATTACCATATAATGATGCTTATAACACATAATTTTGCATCACCAATTGAATAATGTATATAGATTTGTGTATGTAAACTGTTTTAATGTATTAATTGGGTCTATAATGTAACATAAGTTACATTAGTAACAAAATCAAGACTACAATTTTCATTCTACATTCAGATAATGTAACAAGTATTTATCAATAATATAAATAAATTTGATAATGTATCATAGCTATATGTTAGTAACAGCAAGAAGAGTTACAACCTTTACCATATGTGGATTTTCGAAATGGCCTTGAATGGTCGCATACTAAATTACATATTAAGTTACATTGTTGATAAATCTAGAATACATTATTTTGTTATACATGTGGATAATGTTACAGGAACTTGTCAATAATGTAAACAAAAACATAGCTATACCTTCTGTGGGTTTCTAAATGCCCTTAAATGGTCGCCCTCTTTTTACCACGTTCTACCTTTTCCATCGGATATTACTAAATCACCACAATATTACAACATGGATTAGTAGAATTCAAAATAACCCAAATCAAACAAACAAGCAAGCAACCTATCCAAAGTTATACTAAACAATGTAATCACTTTTCAAAATCGAAACGTGTGCTAATACACACTGTAAGTACAATCTTTAACAACATAAATCATATTTTACTGAAATCATAATGTAACCAAAAAATTCAACCTAAAAAAATACTTTACTGAAATCATAATCATAATGTAATCAAACAATACAACCTCTGTTCTAAAAGAGTGGATTCAACCGTTTCAATACTCAAAAGAGCCGTTTAATTAAAGAAACGCAGTCTGTAAATTACCTCAAAAAAAAAAGTCGAAGAATGGTCGCTTCAATTTCACCGCCGCCGTGAAAAGTGGAAACAAAATCGCCTGGGGTTGAATGTGTAGAGAAAAGCGTTGAATGTGTGGAGAAGTCGAACTAGGTTTTGGAGTGAATGGGCTGAAAACGGGAGAGAAATCAAGAGTGAGGAGATGTGGGAGGTCGGTGGAAATTAAATCGCGCTCATTTCGGAACTTCTATTTTGAAAACCGATTCATATTGTAGATGTTCCAAATATACCCCTATAATGTAAATCAGATTCCATAATAATGTAACTCGGAGAATCATCTAAACAACAAATCTAATCCGTCCATCAAGTTAATCCTAAGGCTATATTTAGATTGGAACTTAACACTATAGGGTCATTGGGGACCCTAGTGCATCCCCTATATATATATATATATATATATATATATATATATATATATATATATATATATATATATATATTGTCATAATTTGTAATTGCAAGTTCCAATGTACTTCATTGGTGGACAATATTGATGACCAACTGGACACTTTATATAAATGCTAATATTATATATGTATGCTCATATATATCTCGAGAGAGAGAAAGTAGAACAAGGATATGGAGGTGAGATTAAAAGAATCAGAGGGGGTCAGAGGGGTTGGAAATTTAGTACTATTTCTTATTACTCCACAATTTAATTATGCTTTTGATATATTAATTTCTCTTCCTACTTAATCTATTTTTGATAGATTTTATTTTATATCTTTCTTATTCCAAAAATATTTCCACCAAAATTTACAGTTGTACTGCTTATAAAAGGTAGGAGATTTTTTAGGGATTTAAATATCCCAAAATTCTAATTCATCAAATGATTTCCACCATGCAAATTTATTTTGTTTCATTTTACTTTGGGGGTCAGAGGGGTTGGAAATTTAGTACTATTTCTTATTACTCCACAATTTAATTATGCTTTTGATATATTAATTTCTCTTCCTACTTAATCTATTTTTGATAGATTTTATTTTATATCTTTCTTATTCCAAAAATATTTCCACCAAAATTTACAGTTGTACTGCTTATAAAAGGTAGGAGATTTTTTAGGGATTTAAATATCCCAAAATTCTAATTCATCAAATGATTTCCACCATGCAAATTTATTTTGTTTCATTTTACTTTGTAAAAGATGAAAAGACTGAAAAGATTGAAAACCTTCATTCCTACATTGAGGATTGTGCAAAGAGTGCAAGTTGTTTCCCACTTTTTTTTAAAATTGAGTAGACTGCAGTATTAAAAGTAAGTTACTTCAGATGCAGTTCTTTAAAGTCAAATTCAGCCATTAATAATTAATGCATTTAACAGGTTACGTAAGTTAAAATTCTATACTTTTGTAAAGTAAATAAATTTTAAAAAAAAATTCAGCAATTAATAATTAATGCAGTATAATATTAATAGGCACTACTAATATATACATTTTCTGTCCAACCTAATGAGCTCATTTTATAGGATTTAAACTTGAAACAAGTAGCATTAATTCATAGCTATTGTAGTTTGTGTTTGCAAATTATATAATAATATGATTTTGTATTTTTAATATTATAACTGGTAGTATTAATATGAAGTATAGTATGTATAAATATAGATTATTGTACAAAATCATATGAATATCGCGTGTTTTTCTATTGACGTTGTTGGTATGATTTATTTTTAGTATTTCTATATATATTTTGTTTTAGAGTACTGAAGATTGTGAATAATTTAAGGTTTATATTAATTTTCTTAGAAATAAATATTTGTCATTATTATAAAGAGTGAATGTTGTATTTGTAGAGGGATGTTTTTCTTATTGATTTATAAGAAAATATCTATTCATAAATATTGTATTCTCAAATATTGTACTTCCTTTGTTTCGACTAATTTAGTACCAAATTATGAATACATATTTGGACGTTGTATACAAAAGATTTGGCACGGAATGTCGTCAGCAGCGCGACGCGCTGGGGATTTACTAATTTTATTATAAAATTAACATTTAAAAAATATGACATGTCTTTTACTTTTACAACTTATTTTTCATTATATTTTTTAAAATTTGTACCTAGTCAAAATGCGACAAAATTAAAAGGGCGGAAGGCCCTTCCAGGAAGGGGTAGTGAGGTTGAAAGAAACAGTGTGTGGATATTGGGCTGGGCTGTATTGTACAATGCTATAATAATGTATTTTCGGTTAGTAAATTAAAATAATTTTGAATTTGCAATGGTGTAAAATAACCTACGTGGCTACAGCACACTCACATTACATAAACAGTAATATCTATAATACACACAGGCACGTTTAAACAATGACTGAGTTGGAGCCGAGTAATGGTTGTTGGACAGCATGGAATATGTAAGAAATGAGAGATAATTAAATACAGAGCTAGATATGTAAAGAAAATATCTCTCTCGATCATCCGTCCCATAAAATTAGACCATTCTTGTCAATACTTCAATCACTTTTTTCTATCCCTCTCATACTAGACCAATTATACATTAAAAACTGGTATCAATCTAAGATGTGCTATTTTTATATAGGTGTTGAGATATTTACACGTGGGTTGTATTAGAACAAATATGTGAAATAGAATATAACCTTAAATATTTAGTGACTCAATCCTTATGGCTCGTGTTAGAATAATAACTAACTTAGTATGATAACTTTGATAACTAATCAACTCAGTATACAGTAACATTAATATGTCAATACAAATTCAGATTAGTTATCACGTTAAGCTAGTTTATCATTTGATTACACCCCCACTCCTTATTATATCATCAATTAATTCTGGGATGAACCTCGCAATATGAATAGTAAACCCTTCATGTATCAAATACATTTCAATTAAATGGATCGTATAAATTTACTGTAGAATCTAATATGACAATCGAAAATATTAAGTAAAAAAAGACCAGCCTAATAAAACCCGAAACCTAACTAATGTCACACTCCAATCCCTTTGACATATATTGATAATAAGCAAATACTCCTTTTAATTCCACATTATACAAATATCAAACATATATTTTAACCAACACATAATCAGAAATAATATCATAAGCAAATACTCCTTTTAATTCCACATTATACAAATATCAAACATATATTTTAACCAACACATAATCAGAAATAATATCACAATAATTTCGTATCTATATGCATATGTCTCTCTATTAAGTTTATTATTCTGTGACGGATCAAGCTTGATATCTGCCCGGGATTTCTTTATGACCCGAAGGTCCCTTTGTAATGGACCCATAGGTCCCTCTGTATTTGGACTCATAGGTCCCTCTGTATTTGACCCGTAGGTCCCTCTATAATTGGACTCATAGGTCCCTCTGTATTTGACCCGAAGGTCCCTCTATAATTTCAGATCCAGAGCAAGACCGTCACAGATCCTCTTTAATCAGATGATTCATGTACTTCAATGTCATATGTAAAACATACTCATTGCACTATCAATATCCACATTATATTCTATCAAATAATTTCAGATATTCACTCCAATTTAACACAAAGAAATCAACCACATAACACTTATAAAATTAAAAGTATGATTCATCAAACCGATTATGATAGAATTATTTAACCAAACCATATCTCAAATCTCTTTATCCACTGCCATTGATCTTTCTCTTCATTTGCTCTCCTGCTTTCGTTCCACTTCTTTTATCTTCTTCTTTCTCTCTCTTTCTAGGAGTATTGCCGACATATGCTTTTTAAAAGATTAACTTTCAATTTTTGATATTGAAATTTATATATATCGACTCTAACCGACTTGTTTCCAATGAGGCAAGTTCTCAATTGTGATATTAAAAACATACACGTGTACCATTGCATGCCAAATTAGTATTACTAATATTTATGCCATATTTATCTTTCCAATCATTTCGTTATTTTATTTATTTAGCTTCCCTATGTAAAAATCAATATACTAAGTTCCATATATATATTTATACAATTTTTTTATCTTTGAGTACACATAAAATTAACTTAAACTTGTGTGTACTGAATATATACACACATATGATTAATAACTAAGATATATATAATTATATTAACTCTGCATGATCAAATAAAAATGTCAATGACAATATAAATATGCAAAATGACGCCGGTCTTTTCTTTTCTTTTCTTTTCTTTTTTCTTTTCTTTTTTTTCGGGGGATGTTACAACTAATGTGACCATAGTAAAAAGAGACCAATTTTTTTTTAAATAAACTCCTAAGAAATGAGGAAATTACAACTGAGGTCATGTGACCATAGTAAAAAGAGACCAACCTTTTTTTTTATAAATAAACTCCTAAGAAATGAGGAAATTACAACTGAGGTCAAGAGGGCTCGAACTCGGCACCTCATACATTGATGTCTAAGCTCCTTGCTGCTGGGACAAAGGCTCTGGACAAGAGACCAACTTGATACAACCTCAAACCAAACTAGTCGATCAAGTAAAAACATCGAAAACTGTCGAAAATGTAAAGTAAAAACAAATCAACTTTATGAAACCTCCTTAAACCTTACCAACTTGTTCCGCGTCCAACATAAAAAAACAACGATAATATGAAGTAAAAAGAGATCAACCTCCAACCAATAGAGAGAGAGGTTCGAGTCAGCACATAATATATTAAAGTATCATATTTTAATTCACCTCACTGGATTTACTAGGTTTATTCTACATGTATCAATCATATATGTTTCAATGCATGAGATGGTAATCTATAGTAGTACTAAATAATATTGAATGTGGCAATGGTCCACGTTATCCTTATCCTTATCTATAGTAGTAGTAAATAATATTGAATGTGGCAATAGTACTAAACAGTAATATCTATAATACTGACAGGCACGTTTAAACAATGACTGAGTTGGAGCCGAGCAATGGTTGGACAGCATGAAATATGTAAGACATGAGTCATAACTAAATACAGAGGTAGAGATGAAAAGAAAATATCTCTCTCGATCGTTAAATACAGAGCTAGAGATGAAAAGAAAATATCTCTCTCGGTCATCCGTCCCACAAAATTAGACCACTCTTGTCAATACTCCAATCACTTTTTTCTATCCCTCTCATACTAGACCAATTATACATTAAAACTTGTGTTAATCTAAGATGTGGGTTTAGTGACTCACTCCTTATGGCTCGTGTAAGGATAATAACTAACTTAATATGATAACTAATCAACTCAGTATACAGTTGCAAAATTTTAGAATAGAGGGAGTATGAAGTAAAAAGAGATCTGCCTCCGACCAATAGAGAGAGGGATTCGAGTCAGCTCATAATAGATTAAAGAATCATTTTTTTTTAATTACCTCACTAGATATTAGGTTGGTTTATTCTACACATATCAATCATGTATGTTTCATTTTCAATGCATGAGATGGTAATCTATAGTAGTACTAAATAATATTGAATGTGGCAATGGTCCACGTTATCCTTGCCTTCAATATGATAGGCCAAGAGGATTTTAGTCTAAATCCGAGGTGGGATACAAGAACAGAAAGCAAACGTTTTTAATGTTCATGCAAAAGTGTAAGTGGGGCCTGGCCTGTCTGTAGTTGGGCAGCATAAAATGAAGGAGAAGTGAAGGGATAACTTAGAGAGACATAGAGAGAATGTGGTTGGGAAGCGTGTCAAAGCTGCTGCTACTGTTGTCGCTCGTTCCAAATGAGGGAGAGCAGCCGGAGAAATATGCGGTTGTTTTCGACGCCGGAAGCACCGGCTCTAGGGTCCACGTCTTCAAATTCGACCAAGACATGTCTCTCCTTCGGGTCGGCCAAGACTACGAGCTTTACATGGCTGTACGTTTCTTCGTTTTAAAACCACCAACTTTTGTCAAATTCTTGGTTTACACTGCAAATTTAAAAATCAGTCGAAAAACTGTGAAAGATTTGATCGTGCGTGTAATATATTGATGATATTTTCAACTAAACAATCTTGTTTTGTTTATGAATAGTCTTAGCTTCCATACCTAGTAAAATTAATCCTACATTTTTCAATAAATTTCAAGTTTTTTCTGACTGATTTATAGGGAAAAAACATCAATTTTTCAATTTCTGGATAATCTCACAATTTTAAAAAAATAGCGGATTATATTATAATTTTGTCATTTTTTCTTAAATATCCCATGATCTTATATTTAGGGAAAAATTAAGTCGATGCTGCATACGGAAAATACAACTAGTCGAAGCCACGCAATTAAGTTTATAAATGAAAGCAATGTCATTTAACCCACCAAATTAGCCACATCTTTAATTTGTCCACATGTCACATCAACAACTTAAGACACACATGAAACAATTATGAAAATTAACAAAAATATGATATAATCGACTATTTTTTAAAGTTGCGAGACTGACCAGAAACTGACCAAATTTGATGGTTTCTCATGCAATTTGCTTATCCTTTTCTACAATAATAAGATGATTTGAGATTGAGATGGATGTGGTGGGCAGATTAAACCAGGTTTGAGTTCATATGAGAAAGAGCCCAAGGCTGGTGCTGACTCATTGAGGCCCCTCTTAGAACAAGCGGAAGAAGTCATTCCCCAGCAACTGCGAGCTACAACACCTCTTCGACTTGGGGTATACCCATTTTTTAACCAATTATTTATTAATTTATATTTTACCAATTTATCACTCATATATTATGCAGGCGACTGCCGGTCTTCGCCTACTACCGGGAACTGCTGCTCAAGACATATTGGATGCGGTAAATTGTTATGCACTCTTACGCATCGGTTGTATAAGACAACTGATGTTGGGATTATAGTCTCACATTGGTTGTTTGAGCATCACCGAAAAAAATAAAAGAAACAAAAGACTTATTTTACGCATTATTGATGAGACAATTTCGTGATTTAATATTTTATTTTTTTTCAAACCTTACGAGTTGAATTGAGTATTAATTATTTCATCCCATAATAATGTGTTAGGTGTAAAGAGAAAAATAATATATTTATATTAATTGAGAGAGTTTTTGCAAAAAAAGGAAACGTGACATTTTTTTTGGACAAACTAAAAAGGAAAGTGTGACATGGACGGAGGAAGTACCAAAATTCATGATATACTCTCACTTTGGAACAAATTAAAGGTAAAAGAGCTATTCAAAAGCCAATCGAGCCTCTACTACAAGCCAGAATGGGTGTCTGTTCTTGATGGAACAGATGAAGGAGCTTATATGTGGGTATGCATATACACCTAAATCATCGTTCAATTTAGGGAAAATTAATTGAAAAACCATGAAATTTTATTTATACGGAATTGCAGGTTGCAATCAACTATTTAGATGGTAAGTTGGGCAAAAAATACTCGAAAACGGTAGCAGTGGTCGACCTTGGAGGTGGCTCAGTACAGATGGCTTATGCTCTCTCCGACAAAGCTGCTGCTAACGCCCCTGCATCAAATGATGTAGCCAATAGATTAGCTCTTGGAACTAATTACAACCTTTATTCTCACAGGTATTATTTCGTTTGTATATATTCCCAAAAGGATGAGCCTATTAAGAAAGAGAGCTTATTAATTTGGTTTATCGACCACTCATAACTCATGTGGGACAACACTAGTTCTTAGCTATCGACCACTTACTAAAGTCCTTAACAATCGACCCTTCTTAAGGGTCAATGTCCTCTCATTGGTACGTGGAATAACACTAAAGTACTTAGTAATTGACCCCTCTTAAGGGTCAACTCCCTCTTTGGTACGTGGGATAACATTAGAGTCTTTAGCCCTTAATGGAGTCCTTACAATCAACCCCTCTTAAGGGTCAACGTACTCATTCGTCACAATCATGTTGTTCATGACCGACTTCTTTAAGGTTGGCTCCCAAACATCCTTGTTGGCCATAGCTGACTCCTTTTTCAGACCACCACTCCGAATCGTTGGACTACTTAATGAAAACACCAAAGAAACTCATTTGATCTATAAACCACATCTATTACCTTACACGATTAACTTGGGACAACACCAAAGTTCGTAGCAAATGCACATGCTTAATGGTGACTATTAGTTACTTGTTGTGCAGTTATCTCAACTATGGGTTGTTGGCTGCTCGTGCTCAAAATCTGAATCTTTCCGGTGCTGGCAATCCATGCATCACTAATGGCTATCAAGGTGCAAATTATTCCATTCACTCATTCTTTAATCTTGTAAATATATGTTAATGATGGTATAAATTCATCAAGCAGGAACATACTCCTACAGCGGGGTTGATTACAAAGTATCGCCTCCTCGTTCCGGCACAAACTTGTTAGGTTGTGTAGCGCAGGCACGAAAGTTGCTTAAGGTGGACGCACCCTGCGCCAACAAGCCTTGCTCCTTTGGCGGCGTTTGGAATGGTGGAGGCGGTGATGGCTTCGACAACTTGTACGCAGCATCATTCTTTTACGACATGGCTATGGAGGTATCGGGTTGTGTTAGTGTGCTAACTATCTTAATGTGCTACTTGCTGATTAAATCAACACACTATATTAAAAATGTCAACCAGTAGTAACATGAGTATGTCAACACAAATTAACCCTATTTGATCGCATCCCTATATATCTAACTAAGCCATCAGTATATTGAACCTAAACAAAATAAAATGACCGATCTTCGGTATATCTGGGCTTCAAATTTGGTCTAGTTCAATGGAGGGCTAGACCAACTCGATCATATAAAGTCCAACTCCTAAAGAGAGAACTGAAGCCACTGTATGAGTTTGTATGATGCTCCTTTTATCACTAACAAAAACAGGGATATGTATTAATTTATACCCCTCATGCATGTAGGCTGGAATCGTTGAACCAAATGTTAATATAACACAAGTTCGTCCATATGTATACCTGAAAGCAGCAAAGAAAGCATGCAGTGCCAACGTGGACAATATCAAGACTATATTTCCTCAACTTGAAGATTATGATGTGCCGTTTCTGTGCATGGATCTCGTATACGAGTATATTATGCTCGTTGAAGGTTTCGGTGCGTATATCTATATGCCTCTCTCTATATATACATATACACGTCAATTTTTCGAAAAAAATCATTTAAGTTTTCCAACTCTTGTATATCCCACAACTCTATGATTTTTCCAACTGATTTCTAAGTTGCAGGGCAAACACAATTTGGCCAAACTTCATGGATTTGTCGACAATTTACCCATAGTCATCATAGTTATATTTTATTTTTGATTAAATGAATATTAATATGTGTGTGTGTGTGTGAAATGCAGGCATCAAACCAACAAAGGAAATAACAGTTGTGAAGAATTTGGAGTACAAGGATTCGTGGATTGGAGCAGCCTGGCCACTTGGCTGCGCAGTTGAACTTCTTTCATGAGCTTTCAATATTGGATTAGAAATCCAATCTTCCTCTTGGACTTTATTTTCACATTACCAATAATTCAGTACTATGTGTATTGTGGGTTGTATGTCAGACATGCAATGTATGTTATCTTATATTCCCTCCGTTCCATAAAAATATGTGCACTTTCCATTTTCGTTTGTCTCACAAAAATATGTGCATTCCATTTTGGAAAGTTATCCTAATTTATTACCCATATACATCAACTTATTTACAACTTATACCACCATTAAACACAACTAATAATATGGGTCTCAGTGAGTCCACTAACATTGCTTTAACTACTCTTCTTCTCATCTCTCTTACTTTACCAATTTTATCTTAACTCTCACGTCATATCAATTGTCCATATTTTTATGGGACGGAGTATTACAAATTTGATAGACTAGGGACCAATCACTTAATACAAGAATACATTCCCTTTCTCAGTAATAATTATCATTTTAAAAAATGTAAAAGAAAGTGGGTGGGAAAGTTGGTGAAGTTGAGTGTGTGTTTTATTTTTATATATTAGTTGTATATAAAAAATGTGAATAAGAAGTCAATGGAACGTAAGGTCTATTTATAAAAAATAGTACTCCTCTGTTCCATAGTAATAGAGTCATTTTATCATTTTGATACGTTCTATAGTAATAGAGTCATTTCCCCTTTTAGTAAAAGTCAATACATTTTTCCACACCTATTTTACTCTCTCTTACTTTTTTCTCTATTCATCTCTCTACCTATTTCATTTTCCACTTTATTCTTCCTTTACTTAACTCACCTAACACAATTTTTCTTAATCTCCGTGACGAAAAGAAACGCCTTCATTACTGTTCATAAATTTTGTCACACTTTGACTAGACACAGGTTTTAAGAAATGTAATAAAAAGTGAGTTGAAAAAGTTAGTGGAACGTGAGTCCTACTTTTATATATTAGTTTTATACTCCTTCCGTTCCTTGTTAATAGAGGCATTTCTTTTTGGCACAGAGTTTATAAATAGTGTGTTAAATGAATGGTGAAAAGAGTAAGAGAGAATAAAGTAAGAGAGATGAAGAGTGATTCAAGTAAAAAATGAGCAAATTACTTTTTGTCAAAAATAGAAATGACTCAATTAACTTAATTCTTTTCAAAACAGAAAAATGACTCTATTAACACATAACGCACGGAATAATAAAATGTGATTGAAAATGAATTAGTGGAATATGGGGTTCACTGCCAAAAATAGTAAAAAGTGAAATGCGACATATTTTGTGCGACGGACGGAAAGGGAAAAACTGACAACTTTCCGAGTCAGAGGGAGTATATATTGCTTGTTGAAGGTTTCGGTACGTACATGTCTTATATGAGCATCATCCGTGAGAATGCATGCTGACATTAACTTTTTTTTTGTTTAATCTGTTTGTTTTAAACTTAGATACCTTAAAAATAATTATTGGCGTCATTAGTTTTACAAATAACATAAAATGTAACTTCTAAAAAATGAACAAATCAAGCTTTGATGGACAATGTTATTTGTACGCTAATGACGTGAGCATTCATCTTAAGGTGTTAGAGGTAAAGGAAAAAATGACATAGAACTGACTAATAATGTAACATCCCGCTTTTTCGAACCCTAATTTTTGTGACGTGGAAATTTTTGCATTAAATGCTTTTAATGCTATGATATGTGGAATTAAATGATAAGTGATAAATTGCAATATTCTTTGTGACCTAATTGCGATATCGAGTTGAGTTTGAGTTGAATAGTCAAACTTGTGAATATATGACGTGGCTATTGAATAGTCAATATTGTGGAAAATATGACGTAGCCGTGGAATGGTCAAAGTCGTTTGAAAATGTGAAGTGGAGGTGAATTTCGAAAATGTGGATATTTTGATGTGGGAAGAAATAATTTGTGGTGAATTATTTTCCTAAGGGATGAGTGAGAATTTAATAGGAGCATTATTTAATCATGTGGAATTTTCGACCCTCCTATTTATTGAAGAAGAAATCCTATTTTCTTGGATTTAATTATTGCTTGGGATAATTATCCAAATTAAATCCAAAGTCCGATTATTCCTATTTAATTGATGAAAATTTCGAAACCTATGATTGGTCTAGAGGGATTTTCGAAATTCCCTTATTATGGAAGAAGGGATTATTTTTATTATATTATTAGATCCCTTATTGACTCTCTTCCATAATTAAATTCAAATATCCTAGCATATCTTGCCAAATCTAAGAAGATCTTGTCATATCCTAATTAAATTAGGATTTGATTTTTATTCCTTGTGAGAAGAGGCAAAAATCGCCTATTTCCTTTTATTTGGAGGGGATTTAATTATTTATTTTCTTGCTCCGTGATATATTATTCTACTCCGTGAAATATTTGAATTAATTATAGGCTATTAAAATAGCCTATAATTTTCGAAAATCCCCTTACTTCTCAACTAAATCAACGCCATTCTCTACTATCAAATCTCTCCAAATCATCCAAATCTTGATTTATTTAATTATTGGATATTATTTTGGCACTCTATAAATACATGTGAGAAACCTAACCCTAGCATCACTAAATCACGCCCCCCACATCCCCAAAATTTCGATCTCTCTCTTTCTCCCACTCTCTCAAATTTTTCTTCTACTTTCTCCATTAATTCTTCATCTTTTGGAGAAGAATTGAAGCTGCAATTCAAGAATTCATTGAAGAATCAAGATTCTACTTGTTTCTACCGTTTGTTTTTGCAAGAAAAGGTACTTCTATTATTAATCTTTTCTTCCTCTACCGATTAATCGGTATTTCTGAGTCCACATGCATTTAGAACGAGTGAAGGGGAAATTAATCGGTGAAATTGGATGCATGTGTGTGTGTGTGTGTGTCCGAGAGTGTGTGTGCGTATGTGCATGCCTCGGTAGGCGTGCACATGTGTGTGGTGTGTGTGCGTGTGTTGTGTGGAGAAAAACACTCATGCGTGACACGAATGGATGATAAATCTGGAGTTGTTGTGTGATAAAAACGATATGATAATCGTACTTTGATTCTGATTGTTGATTTTGGAAATAATCGAAGGGAAAAGGGAAACGTGGGATCATGCATAATTTTAATCTATGATTTGAGACTTATTTGAAAAATATGAACTAAAGGTGATAGTTCGCGTTCCCGGTGGGATATCAAGAAGAAGTGCATTTTTGTTGAACTCGAAAGAAATCGAGGTGGGCTTTATTCTAAACTCTCTCCTATGTGCAAAATTTATTATGTTGGAGAAATAAGGGTGGATTGAACTGTTATGCCATGCCTATAAATTATTTTGGATATTGTGAGTGCCTGATGCCTAGATTGTGAGTACGCTCCATTAGGCTACAGTGGCTATGATTAAACGAATTCGGGTCTGAGTATGGGCCGCAAACCCTACCAGGCTGTGTACACGGTGGGATCGGGAGCCGTCCTTGCTAGTCGGCCGGTCTCGTGGGCGAAAAGTGTGGCCACACTTTCGTCGCACTATGGAATGATTGTGATTGTGATTGTGGAAATGATGAGAAAATGGGAGGTATTGTTTGACTGGCCAGTCCATGATATATTTTTGTGATACTCGATGCTTATCTTTAAATAAATGAAAAACCTCGAGTTCACTATGGTAAGGGTGGCATAACTATAAAATGTTTTGGCATGAGTCCACTGAGTATGTTTAAAATACTCAGCCCTGCATGTGTTTTCCCTATGTGCAGGTTGAGCGGCGATGGGCGGTCGGTGGTGTTGAGAAGATTGAATCGAATAAAATGGATGTTTGGAACAATAAGTGTAGTCGCGTCTTCATACATGGCTCCGCTTTCTCTTGAAATGCTTCCGCTGAATTTTTTTTAAACTTATTATCTTTGGTTGTGGTGAACTTAAATTCTTTGTTTTGGAATGAGGGGAATTATTGCGTTTTGTTGGAATTATGCTAAACCTTTGACTTTTGAGCCTAATCTATTAAGTCTTGATTCTCGTAAGTTAGCCGTTGACTTGTTGCCTTGATCTTCATTAAATACTCGGTAAATCTCTTTATTTGAAACCCTAGTCTCTGTTCTTGTTGCATTTAAGTTCGCCTAAGTATCAGTCGCCGCATTTATTATACCCTAGAAATGCCGGGCTGTTACAGTTGGTATCAGAGCCTCAGTTCTTTCCGCTCTGGACCCAAGAGTCTTGTTGTCTTAAAATCTGAAATTTGTGGGAATTGATTAAATAATAATTGTTGAAGACTCAACACCACGACTCGTCTCCGCTCAACCACGAAGAATGAGGTAACCCGTATCTTTGAATATTGATTTGAATTATGAAATGTTGGAGGTTGAAGCGAATGAGAGTTGTTGTGATATTTGGAAATTTGTGTTGGAATATGAAATGATGATTATGCATGCAATTGAAATTGCTAACTGTGATTATGCAAAAATAAAAGATGAATGTTGTTATGCAAGTGATTTGCGACCAAGATCGCTATGAATTGAATAAATGAAATTCTATATGATTTGTGATTGCGTGATTGTTCGATGAACAACGTTATGAGTTGAACTTGAGTATGCTATACTTAGTTGAAAATCGTGTTGTGATTGGAAAATTTGTGTGACGATATCAAACTTGAAGGCATAAAAACACCGAATGCGAGGCAACAATATATATATGTATATATACGAGCCTTTTTGTCTCGGAAAAGATTCCGTTTATTCTTGATATGATATTATCTTCACACCTCTATCGTTCGACCTATATATATATATATCCCTCGTATACTCTCAGCATCATTCGAAATACACTATTGATATTTTCTTCGATCCTTGTTCTGATGCTGAGATTTCTTTTGTAGATGCCTAATCAGTATTACGCACCGATGCGCGACCGTTACGCGAAGAATAAGGTTTTCCCTGTCGAGACCTACCAAGAGTTTGAGTGGGATGGAAATTCTTTTCTCCTAACCTACGTCGCTGAATTCTACGATCGCTGGATGGATGCATACGCGTATGGAGGAGTTACCCATCACGCGGGGATCTCGAGATTGATCCACAGCCTGCCTTCTCCATGGAGTGAATGGACTGCTCAAGCTGCGATACCGTTTACGTGGTTCAGTCCGCCCGAGTACAAGCCTCGAGGCGATATGATCGGCTTGATTGGAGTGCTACTCCCAGCCATGGCAGCTGCAAGGGATGGACCGCCGCTTAGTCCCCCAGCGCACAAGTACCCGCCGGGTCAGGCTCGTCGATGGAGATATCATCGTGATAAGGAGCCGCACGTTGATCGTGTCCCTACTAAACCAAGGCTTAGGACTCGTACGTCTAACCCGTTGGTCATAAATGGGAACGTGGAGGACATGCGTGCGATAACCCCTCCACCCCCGGATGTTGGTGGATCAAGCGAGGACGAGGAACCTTACGAGGAAGGACACGACTTGGACATGGGAAATGTCGACGAGGATGAGGACCCCGAGGAGGATATGAACGATATCGACTAGGAGTGATAGTCGTGGAAAACATTGTTTTGCTTCCCCCATATTTTTGGAATATTTTTGCTAAACTTTTGCCGTACCTTTTTACTTTTGTTTTTTAATTCTGATGATACTAAGACCTCATTGAGGCAACGTTTTTTTATGCTATGGGGAGAATTTTTATTTTTCATTCCGATCTCGCTACCTTATAATGTGATGGATTTCCATATTGTTGTTCCCATGCCATTGAAAAAATTTTCTATCACTATGTTATCATGCCATCATATCATCACACCACTATCTTTGAATATCTTATTGCGCCCTATACTTGCCACTTGAATTGCATAAGTGCCTCTTGATTACAATTACCTTGTTGATAAGGACCAATGATTCTTTTGATACCCTATGGTGCAACCGATTTTGTGATGCGTTGACACTACTTGTGAAATCCACCTATGTGATGAACTTTTGCTTGGCCATATACACCAAAACAATTGTCCTATGCACCTTGTTATACCACGCGACTGTTGTTAGAATTTTGGGAATAATCCGTGTATTGATAAATCAGAATGCCGCCGAGACGCCATAACCGTCAACCGACACCTCCGCCTTCAAGCGAGGAAAGTGTGACGCAGTCAATTCAGACACCGCCGCCTCCCCCACCCCCGGTTAATCGGGAAATAGTGAAGCTGTTCTTGGAACAGAAACCACCTGTTTTCGATGGACTTGGAGAACCGGCCAAGGCCGAAGCATGGATCCGCGCGATAGAGCGTATCTTCGCGATCTTGGGATGCAATGATAGGGAACGGATGAGTTGTGTTACTCACCAACTAATCGAAGCAGCCGACTTTTGGTGGGATACTAGAACGAAGACCTTGACGCGAGATCAAGTGGAAGCAATGACGTGGGAAGATTTCAAGACTGAATTGTACAACAAGTATGTGCCGAAGAGCTATCGGAAAGCGAAGGCATCCGAGTTCCATAATCTGACTCAAGGACGCATGACTGTGACCGAGTACGATCGAGCGCTCAACAGCATGACCCAATACGCCCCTGATCAAGTCGACACTGACGAGAAGCTGTCGGACAAGTTCCGTGAGGGACTAAGGTCCGAGATAAAGATGTCGTTGGCCAGTCGAGGGAGACTCACCTACGCTAAAGCTTTGGCACTCGCATTAGATATTGAAGCCGCAATGCCTAAAGAAAGAGCCAAGGAGAACTCTACACCGTCCCTGCCCCCATCACATCACTCCCGGGAGAAGAGAAAGTGGGAGGATTCTAGGAATTTCTACGATGGGAAGCGACACCAGTCGAATCAGCATCGATCCCAGCACGGAGGAGGGCAACATACGTCTAGCCAGAGAGGAGAGTATCGACCCAGGGCACCGCAGTGCAATGTGTGCTCTAAGTACCATTTCGGAGAATGCCGATATCAGAACATCGTCAAGTGCTACACCTGCGGAGGAAACGGCCACTACTCTAGGGAGTGTGCGAATAACAAGGTAGGATCGGGATCAAGGCAGAACGATCAAGGATTCCGTCAGCCATCGAGGGCACCGCAAGGTGAATCGAGAGGAAATCGCGACCAATCGTCGCGGCAGCAACAGCCTCACCGCCCAAGACTTCCTCCACAAGCTAGAGCGTTCGCGTTGGAGCAAAAGAAGCCGAAGAAAGAACAAGACGAACGCGAAAAAGGAAACTTGACAGGTATGAGCGAAATTCTCAACACCCCTGTTGTTGTGTTGTTTGATACGGGCGCGTCGCACTCGTTTATATCTGAGCTGTGTGTGCACACTTTGGGCTTATCTACTAGCGAATCTGAACATAGGATTATGGTGTCCTCACCAGTAGGAGGAATGATAGAAATATCTCGAACGTGCTCGAACATAGAAATCGTGCTAGGAGAACTTAAGATAGTCGCTCACGATTTGCAAGTTATGGCGATGAGAGATACCGACGTGATCCTAGGAATGGACTGGTTGGCCGCGAATTACGCAACGATTCGTTGTAAGGAGAGACAAATATCCCTACAAGCTCCGGGAAAGGAACCTATCGTGTATCATGGCATCTCGAGGAACCGACGAACCGCGATAATCTCTGCACTGCAAGCTACCGCGATGATGAGAAAGGGGCGACCTGCCTATCTCGTCTATCTTCATGGCGATGAGAATGATGAAAGAAGAGTGGAAGACGTCGCTGTTGTGCGGGAATTTCCAGATGTTTTTCCCGAAGTGTTACCTGGACCACCGCCAGATCGACAATTGGAGTTCACCCTCGATCTCGAGCCGGGAGCAGCACCCGTATCTAAAGCACCATATCGAATGGCACCTAAGGAGTTGGAGGAACTCAAGATACAACTTCAAGAGCTCATGGACCTAGGTTTTGTTAGGCCTAGTGTTTCGCCGTGGGGCGCACCAGTTCTTTTCGTAAAGAAGAAGGATGGATCGATGAGGATGTGCATCGACTATAGGGAGCTAAACAAGTTGACTCTTAAGAACAAGTATCCATTGCCAAGGATAGATGACTTGTTTGATCAACTTCGAGGAGCCGGAGTCTTTTCAAAAATGGACTTGAGGTCCGGATATCACCAGCTACGAGTTCGAAGGGAAGATATACCGAAGACTGCGTTTCGCACAAGATATGGACACTACGAGTTCGTTGTAATGCCGTTTGGACTGACGAATGCCCCAGCGGTATTTATGGATTTGATGAATCGAATATTTCACCCGTACTTGGATAAATTCATCTTAGTATTCATTGATGACGTTTTAGTCTACTCGAAGAACGAGAAGGAGCACGAGGAGCATCTACGGATCGCTTTAGAGACTTTGAGAAATGAGAAGTTATACGCCAAATTCAGCAAGTGTGAATTTTGGCTGAAAGAAGTAAACTTTCTTGGACATATCGTATCGGCGGAAGGAATTAGAGTGGACCCCGCCAAAGTTGAAGCCGTGCAACAATGGAAGTCACCATCAACCCCAAACGAGATTCGGAGTTTCCTAGGCTTGGCAGGATACTACCGAAGGTTTATAGAAGGGTTCTCCAAGATAGCGAGACCAATGACGCAACAACTTAAGAAGGGAGTCAAGGTGAATTGGACCCCAGAGTGTGAAGCAAGCTTTCAACTCTTGAAGGAGAAGTTGTCAACTGCGCCAGTGTTAGTTGTGCCCGAGTCTGGAGTGAATTACGTAGTCTACACCGATGCTTCGATGGTTGGACTAGGATGCGTGTTGATGCAAAACAACAAGGTGATCGCCTACGCGTCACGACAGTTGAGACCACACGAGTTGAATTACCCAACACACGATTTGGAGTTAGCAGCAGTGGTACATGCCCTAAAGATTTGGAGGCATCATCTCTACGGAGTTCGATGTGAAATCTTTACGGACCACAAGAGCTTGAAATATTTCTTCGAGCAGAAGGACTTGAACATGCGACAACGAAGGTGGCTCGAACTTGTGAAGGACTACGATTGTGGTATCAATTACCACCCCGGCAAAGCAAATGTGGTGGCAGACGCTTTGAGCCGAAAGAACCATTCGCAACTAGCTTTCCTAACGGAAGAGGAAAGTTTGATACGAGAGTTTAGTAAATAACCCTAGCATCACTAAATCACGCCCCCCACATCCCCAAAATTTCGATCTCTCTCTTTCTCCCACTCTCTCAAATTTTTCTTCTACTTTCTCCATTAATTCTTCATCTTTTGGAGAAGAATTGAAGCTGCAATTCAAGAATTCATTGAAGAATCAAGATTCTACTTGTTTCTACCGTTTGCTTTTGCAAGAAAAGGTACTTCTATTATTAATCTTCTCTTCCTCTACCGATTAATCGGTATTTCTGAGTCCACATGCATTTAGAACGAGGGAAGGGGAAATTAATCGGTGAAATTGGATGCATGTGTGTGTGTGTGTGTGTGTCCGAGAGTGTGTGTGCGTATGTGCATGCCTCGGTAGGCGTGCACATGTGTGTGGTGTGTGTGCGTGTGGTGTGTGGAGAAAAACACTCATGTGTGACACGAATGGATGATAAATCTGGAGTTGTTGTGTGATAAAAACGATATGATAATCGTACTTTGATTCTGATTGTTGATTTTGGAAATAATCGAAGGGAAAAGGGAAACGTGAGATCATGCATAATTTTAATCTATGATTTGAGACTTATTTGAAAAATATGAACTAAAGGTGATAGTTCGCGTTCCCGGTGGGATATCAAGAAGAAGTGCATTTTTGTTGAACTCGAAAGAAATCGAGGTGGGCTTTATTCTAAACTCTCTTCTATGTGCAAAATTTATTATGTTGGAGAAATAAGGGTGGATTGAACTGTTATGCCATGCCTATAAATTATTTTGGATATTGTGAGTGCCTGATGCCTAGATTGTGAGTACGCTCCATTAGGCTACAGTGGCTATGATTAAACGAATTCGGGTCTGAGTATGGGCCGCAAACCCTACCAGGCTGTGTACACGGTGGGATCGGGAGCCGTCCTTGCTAGTCGGCCGGTCTCGTGGGCGAAAAGTGTGGCCACACTTTCGTCGCACTATGGAATGATTGTGATTGTGATTGTGGAAATGATGAGAAAATGGGAGGTATTGTTTGACTGGCCAGTCCATGATATATTTTGTGATACTCGATGCTTATCTTTAAATAAATGAAAAACCTCGAGTTCACTATGGTAAGGGTGGCATAACTATAAAATGTTTTGGCATGAGTCCACTGAGTATGTTTAAAATACTCAGCCCTGCATGTGTTTTCCCTATGTGCAGGTTGAGCGGCGATGGGCGGTCGGTGGTGTTGAGAAGATTGAATCGAATAAAATGGATGTTTGGAACAATAAGTGTAGTCGCGTCTTCATACATGGCTCCGCTTTCTCTTGAAATGCTTCCGCTGAATATTTTTTTAAACTTATTATCTTTGGTTGTGGTGAACTTAAATTCTTTGTTTTGGAATGAGGGGAATTATTGTGTTTTGTTGGAATTATGCTAAACCTTTGACTTTTGAGCCTAATCTATTAAGTCTTGATTCTCGTAAGTTAGCCGTTGACTTATTGCCTTGATCTTCATTAAATACTAGGGTAAATCTCTTTATTTGAAACCCTAGTCTCTGTTCTTGTTGCATTTAAGTTCGCCTAAGTATCAGTCGCCGCATTTATTATACCCTAGAAATGCCGGGCTGTTACAGTTGGTATCAGAGCCTCAGTTCTTTCCGCTCTGGACCCAAGAGTCTTGTTGAAATAAAATCTGAAATTTGGGGAAAATTGATTAAATAATAATCGTCGAAGACTCAACACCACGACGCGTCTCCGCTCAACCACGAAGAATGAGGTAACAAGTATCTCGATGAGTATTGATTTGAGTTTGTGAAATGTTGGAAATTGCGATGGGAATATTACTCTGGTGTAAATGAAAATATTTCAATGGGAATCGAAGTTAATATGGCGTCTTTGAAAATATTGCTTGGAAGTGTGAAATGATGTATATGCGTGGATATGAATTTGCTAATTGCGACTATGCCAAGAATGATGAATGATGTTGTGCAAGTGAACTTGTATTTTTCTCGATAAAGAAAATCGGCAAATATGTGTTAGACTTTATGTGCTTGGATGAATGAAATCCTATATGATTGTGATTACTTGGCTGCTACGAAACAACTCCTATGGGAAATAGGAAGTAAATACTATGGCTTTTGGAAAATGTTGTGAAGATATGAAATGGGAGACATTATGAGAATATACAAATTGTTTTTAACAATGAGGCATGAAGGCGTTGAATGTGATGGATATTGAAGTATGATTGTGAACTTGTATTGGTTGATGTTGAGATTTGTTATCACTTCTGCGAAACTAAAGAATTAACTTGAAGGAAATACATGTTGCTTCCATGAGCGACAAAAATTTATGCGCCTATGTGGTTGAAATTTCATGACTATGAAACTGTGAAAGGCAAAGCATGATACGCATGTGGTTGCGAGTTGTGATTGTGATGTAGATGCGCATGAACTGCATGATTTATGAAATGCGATTCCATAAATGATTGATTGACTGAGTGTTGCTATTCACATATATCGATTTACGATGCTTGTTATGAAACACCAAATGGGTTATATGACAAACATGTTTGATTGTGCAATATATGAATGAAGTTTCATGTGGTGATAATCTATGACCAATGAAGTACAAGGTATCGTATAGAATCACTTCGAGAGTGAAATGTGAAATTTGTGAACTTTGTTGCGAACGTAGAAGCCCTATGAAGCTTGAATAGCATTTAAGTAATGATCAAATATACGTTGAAGTGTGAGACTTCAAGCTACGCTTGAAATTATAGAGTGCCTAAGAAGTAGGCCAGACTGAGCGTGCTAGAACTCAGTTGCAAGATGACAACTGCAATATCACTTTCCCGAGTGACAAAACCAGCGAAAATATATATGTTGAACTTGGTGTATCCTTACAATGGTGAGATCATACCTAAGAGCTAATAAAACTATGCGGTCTTGCATACCCTGCCAAAGTGGCAATGCGACACAAATACGACGACGTTTATGACACATTAAGATCGCGTGTATAATGGCAATCGAAAATGACCATGTGGCATGGCAAGAAGAAGACTTTGAAGATGCGACCATCAAAAATAGTTATTAATTTCGATGATACGATGAATCTCAATTTGGAATCCACGGTTTCATAGAACGATGTTACCATGTTCATGCTCGCGAAAAATGTGCGAGAGAGTGCGACCTTCGTAGCTTGAATGACTGAATTTTAAATCAACAGTACTTACTTGGATCCTAAGTTCTTTTCGGGACGTTTTGAATAACCGTGAGCCATTGTCTATTTAAACGCCTTGGTTGATTCACAATTTGCAAGTGATATCCATTATTTCTTTTCCTATAACGAGTCATGACTCACTTGGCTTGAAAATTTGGTGTTTGCCCTTGTAACTTTGGACATCTGGATTGAGTGGTCTCCTTTAATTTGTCATTCATAAGGACGATATTTGATTTTATGAGCTTCCGTCATTGAACTTTCATTCCTAAAGTTGTTTGTAGTTATGACCTTTAGTATGATCACATCTCCAGACCTGATTTATTCAAATGATGGAATATTCTACTTGGAATTTTGTTCACCTCTTCATTTCGCCAGTTCGTTCTTGCAGAAGTAAAATTCTTTGTAGCTCAATGATTTTTCTTTCGCCAACACCAAGTTGAGGCTATGATGTTCTCTTCTTCGTTAACGGGTTTGATCGTGTTAATTTTCTGAAAAGTTCCAATCACTTTGAGTTGCCCTCAACAAACCCGTGAATCCATTGATGTGATTTCATTTTTCAATAACATGATGTCGTTGAACCATTGATAGTGCTACTTCATGACATTTGTTTATGTTTCTAAATTCTGCCGCGACTGATTGTTTTAGGCTTTGACATGTTTGAACGATATCATTCATTGCTGTCCGGAATTTTTGCAAATTTTTGATCGGGCAGTCTGCTATGGAATTTGAGATTTATTGCAGTTTCATCCTGTTTCCATGACCTACCTCATGTTCTTTCGAACTCTCGTCAGAAGTAAATTCTCAAGCTCTATGGGTTTTACTTGATCCTTCTAAAACCAGTTAAATTCTCAAAATGGACGAGTTAAGTTCAATGGAACTTAGTCCTTGCTTTGTTTCAAACCAATTGTCAATGATGAGATTTGAAAGTGTCGAGCTAGAAATATTATTCTTGTTTCCTCGATTAAGTTTGGAGCCTTCCAATGAAAGACATTTTGTGGTGCTTTTTTCGAGTTGAAATCAGTTTCTATCCAAGTAAGACTGTTTGATCAATTTTTTTTTCAAATTATTGATACTAGACTCAAGGAAATGTTAGAGTTGTGCTTTCGGATACACACGAGGAATAAGTTCCTATGGCCAATCACGCGCGGAATTTTCTTTACACCAACTAAAAGCGTCGACATAACCAATAAACGAGACGTTAGATCATCTGCAACAACGAACT